>NC_133336.1:17299040-17387988 GCF_042186555.1 Aquarana catesbeiana
TCCTAAAAAAATAGTAAAAAATAATAAAGATTAAGATTGTAAAAAATAAAATAGAATTGTAAAGAAATTATAATAATAAAGGGTCCGGCGATGGGAGTAAAGGGCCCTGGGATCGGTTACGTTAGACTGTTACAGTGAGAGCAATAATTTTAGTGCTAGACCTTCTCTGTAACTCCAAACAGGTAACCTGTAAAGGTGGTAAAAGCGTCGCCTATGGAAATTTTTAAGTACCGTAGTTTGTCGACATTCCACGAGCGTGCGCAATTTTAAAGCACGACATGTTAGGTATCTACTTACTCGGCGTAACATCGTCTTTCACGTTTTACAAAAAAATTGGGTTATATAATTGGGTGTTTAGTAAACAACTGTGTAAATATAGTGTGACATAAAAAAAATGACAACAGCCCCCATTTTATTCTCCAGGGCCTCTGCTTTCAGAAAATATATAATGTTTATGGGTTGTAAGTACAGCGCCTTGCGAAAGTATTCACCCCCCCCCCCCTTCTTGGCATTTTTCGTGTTTTGTTGCCTCACAACCTGGAATTAACATGGATTGTTTGAGGATTTGCATCATTTAATTTACAGAACACGCCCACAACTTTGAAGATGTTTTTTTTTTTTTATTGTGAAGCAAACAGCAAATAGGACAAAATAACAGAAAAAGTCAATGTGCATAACTATTCACCCCCCCCCCCTAAAGTCAATACTTTGTAGAGCCACCTTTTGCGGCTGTCACAGCTCCAAGTCGCTTTGGATAAGTCTCTATGATCTTGCCACATCTTACCACTGGGATTTCGGCCCATTCCTCCTTGCAAAACTGCTCCAGCTCCATCGAAGTTGGATGGTTTGCACTTGTTAACAGCAATCTTTAAGGCTGACCACAGATTTTCTATTGGATTGAGGTCTGGGCTTTGACTAGGCCATTCCAACACATTTACATGTTTCCCCTTAAACCACTCAAGTGTTGCTTTAGCAGTGTGTTTGGGGTCATTGTCCTGCTGGAAGGTGAACCTCCGTCCTAGCCTCAAATCACACACAGAGTGGTGCAGGTTTTGCTCAAGAATATCCCTGTATTTAGCAACATCCATCTTTCCTCAACTCTGACCAGTTTCCCAGTCCCGACTGCTGAAAAACATACCCACAGCATGATGCTGCCACCACCATGTTTCACAGTGGGGATGGTGTTCTTTGGGTGATGTGATGTGTTGGGTTTACACCAGACATAGTGTTTTCTTTGATGGTCAAAAAGTTCAATTTCAGTCTCATCAGACCAGAGCACCTTCCATCATACATTTTGGGAGTTTCCCACGTGCCTTTTCGCAAACTCAAAACGTGCCATTTTGTTTTTTGCTTAAAGTAATGTCTTTCTTCTGGCCACTCTGCCATAAAGCCCAACTCTATGGAGTTTACGGCTTATTGTCGTCCTATGTACAGATACTCCAGTCTCTGCTGTGGAACTCTGCAGCTCCTCCAGGGTTACCTTAGGTCTCTGTGCTCCTCTCTGATTAATGCCCTCCTTGCCCGGCCCGTGAGGTTTGGTGTGCGGCCGTCTCTTGGCAGGTTTGCTGTTGTGCCATGTTCTTTCCATTTTGGTTATGATATATTTGATGGTGTTCCTAGGGGTGATCAAAGATTTGGATATTTTTTTATAACCTAACCCTGACTTGTACTTCTCAACAATAGGGATGGGCCGAACACCCCCCCCCCAAGTTCGGTTCACACCAGAACATACCGAACAGGCAAAAAATTTGGCAGAACACATGAACACCGTTAAAGCCTATGGGACAAGAACATGAAAAATCAAAAGTGCTCATTTTAAGGGCTTATATGCAAGTTATTGTCATAAAAAGTGTTTTTGAACCTGGGTCCTGCCCAGGGGACATGGATCAATGCAAAAAAAGTTTTAAAAACAGACGTTTTTTCAGGAGCAGTGATTTTAATAATGCTTAAAGTGAAACAATAAAAATGAAATATTCCTTTAAATATTGTGCCTGGGGGCTGTCTATAGTATGCCTGTAAAGTGACGCATTTTTCCCGTGTTTAGAACAGTACTACAACAAAATTAAATTTCTAAAGGAAAAATTCTCATTAAAAGCTGATCGCGGCTGTAATGAATTGTCGGGTCTCGGCAATATAGATAAAATATTTGGTATATAGGTCTGGTATGAATATTAAGGGGAACCCTGCGCCAAATTTGAAAAAAAAATGGTGTAGGGCCCCCCAAAATCCATACCAGACCCTTATCCGAGCATGCAACCTGGGAGGGACCCTCAGATCCCGGCCTCCCCCCCTGTGTGAAATGGTAACGGGGTACAAGTACCCCTACCATTTCACAAAAAAAGTGTCAAAATGTTTAAAACGACAAGACACAGCTTGGGGACAAGTCCTTTATTAAAAAATAAAAAAATAAAAATGTCCCACAATGTCCATTCATCTTCTTCTATCACACCGTGACAGACCGAAAAAGAAAAAAAAAATCAGAGACCGATCCGCCGCCATGGGAGGCTCCCGCCGTCTGATGCTTATTCGCTTGTGACAGTTTTTATATAACTGAGGGCAGGGCCACACGGTGACGTAACCAGGTGACCCCACCCTCTCTAACTCCACGGGGACTTCCCTATGGCTTCTCCGTGGCATCAGAGGGGGTGGGGTCACCCGTTTACATCACCGGGTGGCCCCGTCCTCAGTTATATAAGAACTGTCACAGAGAAGAAGCGTCACACGGCGGGAGCCTCCCATGGAAGAGGAACAGTCTCTGAATTTTTTTTTTTTTTTCGTCTGTCACTGCATGATAGAAGAAGATGAATGGACGTTGTGGGACATTTTATTTTTTATTTTTTAATAAAGGACTTGTCCCAAAGCTGTGTCTTGTCGTTTTTAACATTTTGACACTTTTTTTGTGAAATGGTAGGGGTACTTGTACCCCGTTACCATTTCACACAGGGGGGGGGCCGGGATCTGGGGGTCCTCTTGTTAAAGGGGGCTTCCAGATTCCGATAAGCACCCCCCGCACACAGACCTCCACAACCACTGGTCAAGGGTTGTGGGGATGAGGCACTTGTCTCCATCAACATGGTGACAAGGTGCTTTGGGGGGGCTACCCCAAAGCACCCTCCCCATGTTGAGGGCATGTGGCCTGGTATAGTTAAGGGGGGGTTGCTCTCTCGCCCCCCCCTTTTTTCCTGCGGCCAGGTTGCATGCTCGGATAAGGGTCTGGTATGGATTTTGGGGGGGACCCCTACGCCATTTTTTTTTTAAAAATGGCACAGGGTTCCCCTTAAAATCCATACCAGACCTGAAGGGTCTGGTATGGATTTTAGGGGGACCCCCATGCAATTTTTTTTAATTTTGGTTCAGGATTCCCTTTAATATTCTTACCAGACCCAAAGGGCCTGGTAATGGACTGGGGGGACCCATGCTCTTTTTTCAATGAGTTTTATCTATATTGCCGAGACCCAACAATTCATTACAGCCGCGATCAGTCTTAAATGACAATTTTTCCTTTAGAAATGTCATTTTGCTGCGGTACTGTTCTAAACACGGGAAAAATGCGCCACTTTACAGGCATACTATAGACACCCCCCAGGCACAATATTTAAAGGAATATTTCATTTTTATTGTTTCACTTTAAGCATTAAAAAAAAATCACTGCTCCTGAAAAAACGACCGTTTAAAAAAAAAAAATTTGCATTGATACATGTCCCCTGGGGCAGGACCTGGGTCCCCAAACACGTTTTATGACAATAACTTGCATATAAGCCTTTAAAATGAGCACTTTTGATTTTCATGTTCTTGTCCCATAGACTTTAATGGTGTTCTGGCGAACTTATGCTCGGGCCGAACCGTTCGTCCATCCCTACTCAACAACAGGTGGACATCATTTCAAAAATTATGTGACTTCTGAAGGTAATTGGTTGCACCAGAGCCAGAGGCGGCTCTCTAATTAGGCAAATTAGGCTGCCGCCTAAGGCCTCACATTCACAGGGGCCTCGCGGCTGCCTAATTTGCCTCTGCTCGATCACAACAGGCTCCAGGTGCCATCTGTAAAAGCCGTGCAGGCAGCCATAGAGCACACCGGGCGGGCCGCAAATCCATGTCCAAGTCCTGCCCCTTCAGCCCCCGCGGCTCATCTGGCCTCTCCGCATCTGGCCAGCTGCCTATTCGGGTCAGGAGTCGAGCCAGGTGGCGGAAACTATCCCTGCCCTATGACTGTCTGTGAAGGGGAAGGAGGAGCTCCGGTGGATGGATCCCATCGCAGCGCCTGCTGCAGCCTGGCTGACCGCCCAGAGAGAACTTGAGTGCCCGGCCGTGCCGCCCTCCTGTGTGCCTGGATAGGAGGAGCGGCGGGGGCAGCTGCATAAGGAGGACTTGATCTTTTCATGTTCCTCCTGCAGCCGCTGAATGACCGCTTCTTCTGCGGGCGTTCATTGGCTGCAGAAAGAATATGGAAAGATTAATTCCTTCATATGCAGCTGTCCCCGCCGCTCCTCCTATCCAGGCACACAGGAGGGCGGCACGGCCGGGCACTCACGTTCTCTCTGGGCGGTCGGCCAGGCTGCAGCAGGCGATGGGATCCATACACCGGAGCACCTCCTATCCAACTCTTTTACTGTCCCGTGCTCCCGGGTTCCTCCCAGTTCTCCCTGCATACCCCCCCTCCTCCCTGGCTCCTCCCCCCAGTGCTCTCTGGCCCCCTGTGCTCCCTGGCTCCCCCACTGTGCTGTCCAGTCCCACCCACTGCTTCTCAGCTCCCCCATGCTCTCCCCCCACTGTGCTGTCCAGTCCCCAATTCCTGTGCTCCCTGGCTCCCCCACAGTGCTCTCTGGTCCTCTTTGTGCTCCTGGCTCCCCACAGTGCTCTCTGGTCCCCTCTGTGCTCCCTGGATCCCCCCATGCTCCCCCTTCCACTGTGCTGTCCAGTTGCCCCCCCACTGCTCTCCACCTCCCCCCCAGTGCTCTGTGCTCCCTGGCTCCCCCCACACTGATATCCCCCCACAGTGCTCTCTGGTCCTCCCTGTCTCCCCCCATACTCTCCCCCCCAGTGCTCTCCGACCCCCCTGCTCTCTGGCTCCCCCCAACAGTGCTCTCCAGCCCCCCAGAGCTCTCTGTTCCCCCCGTGCTCCCTAACCCCTCCTAGTTCTACCTGCACCCCCAGTGCTCTCTGCCCCCTGTGCTCCCTGGCTCCCGCTGTGCTTTCAACTTCCCCCGTGCTCTCCAGCTCCCCTCTTGTGCTTTCCAGACCCCACTTTTCTCCCTGGCTCCCCCCACCCCCCGTATGCTCCCTGGCTCCCCCCCATGCTCTCCACCACACTGTCCTACCCAGCTGCCCCGGTGCTCTCCACCCCCCACCCTCCCTATGCTCTTCTGCCCCTCCCCCAGTACTCTCTGGCCCCTATGCTGTACATCACCCCCCCATGTTCTCTGCCCCTGCCAGGCTCTTCATTCCAGTGCACCCCCTAGTGCTCTCCAGCTCCCCCAGTGCTCTCCGCCCCCCTGCTCTCCACTCCCCCGGTGCTCTTGTCCCCCACACTCTCAGGCCCCCCCTCCCTCTGCTGCTTTCAGCCTCACTCCCGGGCTCTCCGCCACCCCTGTTCTCGTTACTGGCCCCCTCACCCCTGGGCAGCTGTGCTAGGTTCCCCCCTCTTTTCACTCCGGCTGCTGCGGGGGTCTCTCAGGCTGGGGAGCGGGGAAGGGACCGCTATCATGGGCTGCTCAGTCTATTTTTTGTCCAAGTCCGGGCCTGGCGGGCAAGTTGAGCAGCGAGGCTTGCAAGGATCGATAGTCCTGGAGGAAGAAGAGCTCTAAAGACCTCCAAGGACTGGAGGACAGGCTGACTGGGGCTGGAAAACGAGGACGGGTGGAAGGTAAAGGTGACCAGGGACCACTCCATATCACAGCAAACAGATCCTCTGGAAGGAGCAGGACACTGTCCCCACCCAGAATGAGAATAGACCCTGCCTGCTGCTGGCCGTCATGAACATCCTGCATGGAAGGTACCGTACCAAGCATCACACACAGCTTCCCACAGACAGGCACTGCAGACTGGGACATGGTACACAGGAGGGGCTGCAGACAGGAACAGGGCTAAAGATCTCTCTCTCCCCCTTCCTCCCTCTCTCGCCCTCCCTCTCCCTCCCTCTCCCTCCCCTCCCCCTCAACCTCCCTCCCTCTCCCCCTCCCTCTCTCCCCTCTCTCTCCCTCCCCCTCCCTCTCTCCCCTCTCTCTCCCTCACTCTCTCTTCCTCCTTCACCCTCCCTCACTCTCTCTCCCCTCCCTCTCTCCCCCTCCCTCTCTCCCCCTCCCTCTCTTTCTCTCCCCCCCTTTCTCCCTCTCCCTCCCTCACTCCCTCCCTCTCTCCCTGCCTCTCCCTCACCCTCTTCCTCTCCCTCTTCTCTCTCCCTCCCTCTCTCCCCCTCCTTCTCTCTCCCCCTCTCTCTCCCTCCCCCTCTCCCCCTCCTTCTCTCTCCCCCTCTCTCTCTCCCTACCCCTCCCTCACTCTCTCTTCCTCTCTCTCTCTCTCCCCCCTCACTCTCTCTTCCTCTCTCTCTCCCTCCCTCTCCCCCTCCCTCACTCCCCCTCCCTCTCTCGGTCTCCCTCTCTCGCTCTCCCTCCCTCCCTGCCTCTCTTTCCCTCTCCCTCCCTCACCCTCCCTCTCTCTCCCTCTCCACATCCCTCTCTCTCCCCCTCCCTCCCTCTTTTCCTGCCTCTCCCTCACTCTCTTCCCCTCTCCCTCCCTCACCCTCCCTCTCTCTCTCTCGCTCCCCCTCCCTCCCTCTCCACATCCCTTTCTCTCCCCCTCCCTCTCCCTCCCTCTCTCTCCCCCACCCTCTCACTTTGTCCCCCTCCCCCTCTCTCCCTCCCCCCTCACTCTCTCTTCCTCTCTCTCTCCCTCCCTTGACCCGCCCTCTCTCGCTCTCGCTCTCCCTCTCTCCCTCCCTCTCTCCCTGCCTCTCCCTCACTCTCTTCCCCTCTCCCTCCCTCCCTCTCTCTCTCTCTCGCTCCCCCTCCCTCTCCCTCTCCCTCCCTCCCTCCCTCTCACTCTCTTCCCCTCTCCCTCCCTCACCCACCCTCTCTCTCTCACTCTCGCTCCCCCTCCCTCCCTCTCCACATCCCTGTCTCTCCCCCTCCCTTCCTCTCTCTCCCCCTCCCTCCTTCTCCCCCTCCCTCTTTCTCCCCCTTCCACCTTCTCCCCCTCCCACCTTCTCCACCTCCCTCTTTCTCCCCCTCCCACCTTCTCCCCCTCCTTCTTTCTCCCCTCCCCCTCTCTCCCTTCCTCTCCCTCCCCCTCCCTCTCTCTCCCCCTCCATCTCTCCCCCTCCCTCTCTCCCCCTCCATCTCTCCCCCTCCCTCTCTCCCCCTCCATCTCTCCCTCTCTCTCTCCCTCCCCTTCCCTCTATCCCCCTCCCTCTCTGTCTCTCCCCTTCCCTCTCTCTCCCCCTCCCTCCCTGTCTCTCCCCCTCCCTCTCTCTCTCCCCCTCCCTCTCTGTCTCCCCCTCCCTCTCTCCCCAATCCCTCTCTCCCCTTCCCTCTCTCTCCCCCTCCCTCTCTCCCCCTCCCTCTCTTTCTCTCCCCCCCTTTCTCCCTCTCCCTCCCTCACTCCCTCCCTCTCTCCCTGCCTCTCCCTCACCCTCTTCCTCTCCCTCTTCTCTCTCCCTCCCTCTCTCCCCCTCCTTCTCTCTCCCCCTCTCTCTCCCTCCCCCTCTCCCCCTCCTTCTCTCTCCCCCTCTCTCTCTCCCTACCCCTCCCTCACTCTCTCTTCCTCTCTCTCTCTCTCCCCCCTCACTCTCTCTTCCTCTCTCTCTCCCTCCCTCTCCCCCTCCCTCACTCCCCCTCCCTCTCTCGGTCTCCCTCTCTCGCTCTCCCTCCCTCCCTGCCTCTCTTTCCCTCTCCCTCCCTCACCCTCCCTCTCTCTCCCTCTCCACATCCCTCTCTCTCCCCCTCCCTCCCTCTTTTCCTGCCTCTCCCTCACTCTCTTCCCCTCTCCCTCCCTCACCCTCCCTCTCTCTCTCTCGCTCCCCCTCCCTCCCTCTCCACATCCCTTTCTCTCCCCCTCCCTCTCCCTCCCTCTCTCTCCCCCACCCTCTCACTTTGTCCCCCTCCCCCTCTCTCCCTCCCCCCTCACTCTCTCTTCCTCTCTCTCTCCCTCCCTTGACCCGCCCTCTCTCGCTCTCGCTCTCCCTCTCTCCCTCCCTCTCTCCCTGCCTCTCCCTCACTCTCTTCCCCTCTCCCTCCCTCCCTCTCTCTCTCTCTCTCTCTCTCGCTCCCCCTCCCTCTCCCTCTCCCTCCCTCCCTCCCTCCCTCTCACTCTCTTCCCCTCTCCCTCCCTCACCCACCCTCTCTCTCTCACTCTCGCTCCCCCTCCCTCCCTCTCCACATCCCTGTCTCTCCCCCTCCCTTCCTCTCTCTCCCCCTCCCTCCTTCTCCCCCTCCCTCTTTCTCCCCCTTCCACCTTCTCCCCCTCCCACCTTCTCCACCTCCCTCTTTCTCCCCCTCCCACCTTCTCCCCCTCCTTCTTTCTCCCCTCCCCCTCTCTCCCTTCCTCTCCCTCCCCCTCCCTCTCTCTCCCCCTCCATCTCTCCCCCTCCCTCTCTCCCCCTCCATCTCTCCCCCTCCCTCTCTCCCCCTCCATCTCTCCCTCTCTCTCTCCCTCCCCTTCCCTCTATCCCCCTCCCTCTCTGTCTCTCCCCTTCCCTCTCTCTCCCCCTCCCTCCCTGTCTCTCCCCCTCCCTCTCTCTCTCCCCCTCCCTCTCTGTCTCCCCCTCCCTCTCTCCCCAATCCCTCTCTCCCCTTCCCTCTCTCTCCCCCTCCCTCTCTCCCCCTCCCTCTCTCCCCCTCCCTCTCTCTCTCACCCCCTTCCTTCTCTCCCCAATCCCTCTCTCACCTTCCCTCTCCCTCTCCCCCCCTCTCTCTCCCCCTCCCTCACTTTCTCTCTCCCCCCTCTCTCTCTCCCCCTCTCCCTCTCCCTCCCTCTCTCTCTCTCCCTCTCTCTCTCCCCAATCCCCCTCTCCCCTTCCCTCTCCCTCCCCCCTCTCTCCCTCCCTCTCTCCCCATCCCTTTCTGTCTTTCCCCTCCCTCACTCTCTCTCTCTCCCTCTTTCACCCTCCCTCTCTCTCTCCCCCTCCCTCTCTCCCTCTCCCGCCCTCTCTCTCCCTCTCTCTCCCCTCCCCCTCTCTCCCTCTCTCTCTATCTGCGCTGGGATACCCCCACTCTCCTTCCTCTGTGGATATGGAATGATTCAGTGACACCCCCTTCCCATTCTCCCAAGGCACAGGGGAAAATCCTAGAGGGGTTGTCACCTTGCTGGGTCCCAGATGTTGTATTGGCTGCATATGTCTGATGGGTGAGGAGGGTGCCCTGAAAGTGGTGCTGATCGCCTGTGTGCTAGATCCACGCATCTTTCTGCAGCCATTTTTACTTGCTTGAATTTTTTTTATCCATTATGGGCGTGAGTGGGGCCTCGTGTCTAAATTTTGCCTAAGGCCTCACAAAGCCTAGAGCCGCCTCTGACCAGAGCTTTATATGGGCTTCATAACAAAGGGGGTAAATATACATGCACATGCCAATTATCCCTTTTTTATTTCTGAAAAATAGTTTTATGTATATATTTTTCTAATTTTTACTTCACCAACTTAGACTATTGTGTTCTGATCCATCACATATAATTCAGATTAAAAAAAACATTGAACTAAAGGCTGTAATGTAACAAAATAGGTAAAAAGCCAAGGGGGTGAATACTTTTGCAAGGCACTGTCATTTTTTTAGCAAAAAATGTTGATGTTAACATGTACGTGAAAACATTTTGCCCCAGTAGGCAAGTGGTTAATAGCCGGTTAAGGTCTATGTATTTAAGAATCCATCCTGTTTTTTTTTTGTTTTTTTTTCTGGATGTGAACATTGCTTAGGGCAGTTTTTAATTTTCTTGAAAAAAACAAAAAAAAAACAAAACACAAAATTCTACAAGCTGAGTCTGTCTAAACGATGAAAACTAATCGGATAAATAGACAAAGGTGAAGGAAGAGAACATTAATCTGACTATTTGTAAACAGAGAGAACGTTCGCCTCTTATAAAGAGAACCCATCAATGTTTTCCTTGTGTTTAGACTCATGAATCACGCTGAAGTGTGAATTATTGTAATTATGTTGTTATATTTATTATCCAGTTTCATTTGCTATTTTATAATTATTTGCCCAAACATCGGTGAATTCGATTTAGAATTAGAACCTTTTTTTGGCATCGATCATTATCGCATTTAATCTGACCTTTTTTGGAACTATGTAGATGGTATACGTTACTGATAAATTGAAACTAATATTGGGTTTAGCTGCAGAAAGTATATAAAACGGTGTCACGTTTGGCACCTCTCGGGGGGGGGAGCGGATACAGGTATTTGCTCCCACTTCCGGCGAAAGATCGCCGCAGTATCCGCGGTGATCTACGCCATGTCCACCATGTCCGGCCCCTCCTCATCCCCCTGCTGTCTTCTGGGAGACACTCAGGTCCCAGAAGACAACAGGGACCACTCAGAACGTGCAGCGCAACTCGCGCATGCGTAGCAGGGAACCAGGCTGTGAAGCCACAAGGCTTCACTTCCTGATTCCCTTACTAGCAATGCCGGCGCCCTTACCCGGAGCCAAGGGAACAGATCGGTTTCGGGTGAGGACATTGCGGGTGCCTTGGACAGCAGCCGCAGTATTTGTAGCTGCTGACTTTTAATTTTTTTTTTTAGGTGGAACTCCGCTTTAAAGAAGAACTCCGGGCATCAAAGTAATCATTTTCCCAGTTTTCTCCAATGTCTCTGTATGATGTAGACTTTTTGGGGTGTATTTATAAAAAAAAAATTGGCATAGCGTGAAGGGGCATGTAAATTTGTTCTGTGCAAATGGGGCAAAATCAAATGTTCTCCGGCTACATTCTTTGCAAATCAAATGTGTAATAATTGAAAATACCACATTATGACCACTAGATGGTGCTGAGTATCAGAGGAAATGCTCCTCAGTGCCACCTAGTGGCCATAAAGTGGTATTTTCCACATTCAGACATTTATATTGCATAGAACAGGGATATGCAATTAGCGGACCTCCATCTGTTGCAAAACTACAAATCCCATGAGGCATAGCAAGACTCTGACAGCCACAAGCATGACACCCAGAGGCAGAGGCATGATGGGACTTGTAGTTTTGCAACAGCTGGAGGTCCGCTAATTGCAGATCCCTGGCATAGAATATAGACTGAGAACATTCCATTTTGCCCCACCCAAACAAATTTACATGCTGTTTCAATGAATAAGCAGCTATGCAAATTGTTTTTATAAATAGACCCCAAAGAATGTACATTGTCCAGGATTGGGGAAGTAAACTGGGTTAAATGGTGACTTTTATGCCCGGAGCTCATTTTGGGACCAAGTTGTATGGGGGGGGGGGTCCCATCAAGTAGGCTGTATAGGGCCCCAATGATGGCCCTGCACATTCAAACAAATACAGAATGTGAAACTCCCAATCTCCCCATGGCTAAACCAAAACATAAAACGTCATATTAGGGACAAAAAAATTGGCTTTTAAATGTACAAAGCGGAGGGGTCATTGTCAACATTCCAACAATACAAGAAATGCAATGTGAGGTGTAAGAACGCAATCAGAGCAGCTAAAAAAGACTATATAAGACACATAGCAGAGGAAAGTAAAAATACGTTTTTTAAATATATTAACAGTAAAAAGGTGAGGTCGGAACACATAGGTCCCATAAAGGACGAGGAAGGTAAGGTGGTTACAGATGACAAGGAGAAGGTAGCTGTACTAAATGCTTTCTTCTCCTCAGTCTTCACACAGGAAAAGGATGGTTATAACGATCACGACAGTATTTGTTAGTAACACGTCACAGGATCCACTTGTGTGGTTAACAGAAGCCTGGAATCCGGAAAGGATTAGAGAAGCTAAACATAAATAAATCACCAGGGCCAGATGGCTTACACCCGAGAGTCCTTAAAGAACTCAGTCAGGTTATCGCCAGACCGCTATTCCTAATCTTCATGAACAGCATATCAACAGGATTGGTACCAGCTAATTGACGAAAAGCCATGGGTGGTACCAATATTCAAAAAAGGGCAGAGATCTATTCCTGGGAACTATAGGCCTGTCCGTCTAACATCGGTAGGGGATGATAAGGGACCATATCCAAGTTTTTGCTGATGAAAACAGTATAATTAGCAGTAATCAATATGGGTTTACGAAAGGTTGTTCTTGCCAAACCATCCTATTAACATTCTACAAGGAAGTGGGCTGCCATCTAAATATGTAGGTCAATAACAACACAGCAGGATATAGGAACCTTACAAGAGGATTTGAATAAATTATTGGAATGGGGTACTGCATGGCAAATTAAGTTTAACATTGAAAGATGTAAAGTAATGCACTTGGGGGGGTGGGGTAAAAATATATAAACGCAAGTTACTCATTAGGAGGAGAACCCCTAGGGGCTTCCAGGATGGAGAAGGATCAAGGGGTCCTAGTAGAAGACAGACTGAGAAATAGCATGCAGAATATTAGCAGAATATTAGCAGGCCTAAATGGTGGCTAGGCCTGTTTGCTTCCATTCTGGGCTGGGAGTGGCTCAGGGCAGGGCTGGGTGACCCACAAGTAGCATCACCGAGACCTTCCTTTTCTTTCCAGAAGATTCTGGAAAGAGAGGAGGAGAGGAGAGGTGGGGCTGTCTGGGGTATTCTAAGGAGCTTTGACCAATCCCCAACTTGGATTGGCAGGGGGTAGGCCTCCTTAAATATCCAGGGTCAGCCCAGCTGGGGAGGAGTTGTCGGGTGGAAAAGCTGGAGTGAGAGAACGTGAAGGCTGTCAGGGCCCATTTTTAAGGCACTACCAACACACACTATAGAAAAAGTAGGAATTTTATTAAGTAACTATCTAGAAAAATACAAATAATAATAGACAAAATATTGGACATGGAGACATCAAAATTGTGCAAGATGATGATACAGAGATCCTATACCCAACGTGTTTCGGAGATGAATGTAGCCTCCTTCATCAGGGGTTTAACAGGAAATATGTAATCTATAAAATACAAATAATCAACAATCAATTCAGCATATTTAACCAGTCACGAGATTGCCACCATCACATGATCATAAAGGCATCTATAGTAAGTGAGTTGGGAGTCTATTTTTACACCCAGATTTGTAACTGTTGATGAGAGGGGGATATTAGAACCAGAAAAGGTCTTTTTAGCAAAGCTTTTTGTTCTTTTTAGATGTTTTTTTTTGTATAAACTGCTCATTTTAACCTGTAGCACTTTGAGATTTTTTTATGTAAAGTGCATTATAAATAAAATGTATTATTATTATTATTATTTATCTATAGTAATAATATAGTATAAGACTCTTGGATGGACATCTTAGTGAAAACAATAAACAGGGATACGGGAAATGATTTTTCTACACACACCTACACAGGTTGAACTGGATCTACTGTCGTCTTTATTCAACCTTACCTACTATGTAACTCTGTAAACACAGACAGCAAGAAAAACTTGACAGAGGGTTCAGTACTATCTGCATTCATGACACACAGGTCAAACATGTGACCCGACAGCCAAATCTGGCCCGCAGGGCCTTTTCATGTGGCCCACGCACCTCTCCTGCAGCTGCGGCACTCCCTGGTCTCCGCCCCCCCCCCCCCCACCTTGTCCTCAGCAGTCAGCAGCAAAGAGGAGGACAAAACCTCTCCACCAGATCCTTTGCTTCGCACAGCTATGGAGAAGCTCTCCTCTTGCCCTCCCCCCCCCCCCCACATCCCCATCTCAGCAGTAGAGAGGAGGACAGAACTCCTCTGCCAGACCCTGCAACCTCTCTGTGCAGCCGCCGCACCTCCTCGTCTCTGCCTCCCCTGGTCCTCCTCCAGACACTGCACTTTCTGCTTCCCAGCTCCGCCCCCCCCCCCCAGCTTCTTCCCAGCAGCAGTACAAGGTACAAAAGCAGATTAAGTCATTGGCAGAGGGAGTACTGTGTAATAAATACTTACCTACTTGAATTGTTACATTGACTCCTCAGCAGGAATGAACCTCACCGGTATGTGAATAAACACGCGGCGATAGCAGAAAAGATGGGAGTAGCCGCGATATTCCGTTGTATCGGACGTCAGCTCGGTGTCACTTCCATGATGCAAAGACAAAAAAAAAATCATTCTAGGTTTTCATTTTTTTTTCCCCCTCCATAACGGGCCGCATTGCCCGGCCAGAAGGGGGCAGCACACGCCAGCCCTCAGGGCCCTCCTCCCCCCAGCTGCAGCCACGCACGTTCTGTGGGATCCGCAGCCTTCCTTCCCGGAGGGGGGAAAGGGTTAAACATGCAGAGGGAAGGATGTCAGTATGGAACTGTAGGCCGCCCCGTTGCCATGGAAACAAGAACTAATGATTTTTTCCGATGCAAAGCACACTTCAAAGTTTCTGCAATACGTTTGCGCTATTGTCTGACCGTTCATTCCGCGGGTGCCGATTGGCAGTCAGGCCACGGCTTTCGCCGGATCATCAATCGAATAACTGGTGTCCCTCTATTAGCTCCGCTTTGTCTTTTTTTAATATATTTATGTAACACTAAAAAAAATAAAATAAAGAGCTGGGCTGCTGACCAGCATTTCTGGTGCTTAACGACTTCCATGCCAACATGTTGCACCCCCTTAAACCCCTTTCACACTGGGGCCCGCCCGTGCATTAGCGCTCATTTTCGCAGGGCTTTAGTGCTGTTTAAGCGGCGCTTTTCGGCCGCTAGCGGGGGTCGCTTTTAACCCCCCGCTAGCAGCCCGAAGAAGGGGTTAAAAACGCCCGCGTTACGGCGCTTCCGAAGCGCTTTTCAGGCGTTGCGGAAGCGCTGCCCATTTATTGCAATGGGCAGGGAGCGTTTTGGGAGCGCTAAATACAGCGCTCCCAAATCGCCCCCCAAAGACATTTCCTAATGACCCGCAAACACAGCGCCCCCCCGCCCGGTGTGAAGGCACCCATTGTAATGAATGATTAAGGAGTACCCCTCCCCCCCCCAAGGAAATACTAGGGGGCTTTAGGGGCAACTGATCAACAAATTCATTTAGAAAATAGAAATGTGTTAATATAAAATATGTGGCGCATACATCACCATAAGCAATTGCATAAAAAGACGAGAGCAGAATCATATATCATATATAAATGCAAATCCTTCAATGTTAAGACCGACGCGTTTCTGGACCTATGGAGAGTCCTTTCTTTATGTGACAGCGCTGACCAATTAGAATGCTCCAAAACGTCCCTCCTGACGAGGGACGTTTTGGACATTCAGCTCAGGGGCTTTCTAAGCCCTGGACACCTGGCGCAGATATACCGGGGCTTAGAACAGGAGATTGCCACGGTCCAGGTCAGCAGGACCGGGTGGGGGGGACCTGTGTTGGTTGTCAGTGGGGGGGGGGGATGCTCTGATATTGCTGGTCGGCAGGGGGGAAATGGTCCATAAAGACATGGATGAGCGTCATATATCATATATAAATGCAAATCCTTCAATGTTAAGCCCGACGCGTTTCTGGACCTATGGAGAGTCCTTTCAAAGGACTCTCCATAGGTCCAGAAACGCGTCGGGCTTAACATTGAAGGATTTGCATTTATATATCCCAAAAAAAGTGTCTATGGGAATCTTTGACCATTCTTCCAGAAGCACATTTGAGAGGTCAGGCACTGATGTTGGATGAGAAGGCCTGGCTCACAGTCTGCACTCTAATTTATCCCAAAGGTGTTCTATCGGGTTGAGGTGCAGGCCAGTCAAGTTCTTCTCACCTAAACTCGCTCATCCATGTCTTTATGGACCATTTCCCCCTCTGCTGACCACTAATATCAGAGCACTTTTTCCCCCCACTGACAACCAACATCGGGCAATTTTTCTCCCATTGAAAACCAACATTGGGGTGTTTTTTGCTCCAATTGATCTCCAATATCTGGGAATGTTCGCTCCTGTAACTTTCACACGGACCAAATAATATACACTTATTTGTGTTTTTGTTTTTATTTTAATGAATGCATTTTGGTCCAAATTTTGGAAAGATATATTTACTTAAAGGGTAAGTTCACATTTACAGAAAAATCTGTAAGGTGAACTGGCGCAGGTCGCCCCCCCCCAGTCCCGCTGACCTGGACTGCGGCAATCTCCCGTTCTAAGCCCCGGTATATCAGGGGTCCGGTACTTAGAAATCCCCTGAGCTGAATGTCCAAAACGTCCCTTGTCAGGTGGGACGTTTTGGAGCATTCTAATTGGTCAGCGCCATCACATAAAGAAGGGACTCTCCATAGGTCCAGAAACGCGTCGGAGTTAACACTGAAGGATTTGCATTTCTATATGATATATGATTCTGCTCTTGTCTTTTTATGCAATTGCTTATGGTGATGTATGCACCACATATTTTATATTAATACATTTCTATTTTCTAAATGAATTTGTTGATCAGTTGCCCATAAAGCCCCCTAGTATTTCCTTGGGGGGGTGGTACTCCTTATTCATGATTGTCTAATTTGGGATGTTGGGATGCACCTTGTCTATAATAATAAGTATAGGGGCAGGCTAAGGCAGTATATAGAGAGGCTAGGGTAGTAAATGTGCACGCTAGGGTAGTATATGGACAGGCTAGGGTAGTATATAGACAGGCTAGGGTAGTATAGGGGCAGGCTAGGGTAGTATATGGACAGGCTAGGGTAGTATAGGGGCAGGCTAGGGTAGTATAGGGGCAGGCTAGGGTAGTATATGGACAGGCTAGGGTAGTATAGGGGCAGGCTAGGGTAGTATAGGGGCAGGCTAGGGTAGTAAATGGACAGGCTAGGGTAGTAAATGGACAGGCTAGGGTAGTATAGGGGCAGGCTAGGGTAGTATATGGACAAGCTAGGGTAGTATATGGACAGGCTAGGGTAGTATATGGACAGGCTAGGGTAGTATATATACAGGCTAGGGCAGTATAGGGGCAGGCTGGGGTAGTATATGGACAGGCTAGGGTAGTATATAGACAGGCTGGGGTAGTATATGGACAGGCTAGGGTAGTATATATACAGGCTAGGGCAGTATAGGGGCAGGCTGGGGTAGTATATGGACAGGCTAGGGTAGTATATATACAGGCTAGGGCAGTATAGGGGCAGGCTGCGGTAGTATATGGACAGGCTAGGGTAGTATATGGACAGGCTAGGGTAGTATATAGACAGGCTAGGGTAGTATAGGGGCAGGCTAGGGTAGTATATGGACAGGCTAGGGTAGTATAGGGGCAAGCTAGGGTAGTATATGGACAGGCTAGGGTAGTATAGGGGCAGGCTAGGGTAGTATATGGATAGGCTAGGGTAGTATATGGACAGGCTAGGGGCAGTATAGGGGCAGGCTAGGGTAGTATAGGGGCAAGCTAGGGTAGTAAATGGACAGGCTAGGGTAGTATAGGGGCAAGCTAGGGTAGTATATGGACAGGCTAGGGTAGTATATGGACAGGCTAGGGGCAGTATAGGGGCAGGCTAGGGTAGTATAGGGGCAAGCTAGGGTAGTAAATGGACAGGCTAGGGTAGTATAGGGGCAGGCTAGGGTAGTATAGGGACAGGCTAGGGTAGTATAGGGACAGGCTAGGGTAGTAAAGGGACAGGCTAGGGTAGTATAGGGACAGGCTAGGGTAGTAAATGGACAGGCTAACAGGCTATGGTAGTAAATGGACAGGCTTGGGTAGTATATGGACAGGATAGGGTAGAATAGGGGCAGGCTAGGGTAGTAAATGGACAGGCTAGGGTAGTAAATGGACAGGCTAGGGTAGTATATGGACAAGCTAGGGTAGTATATGGACAGGCTAGGGTAGTATATAGACAGGCTAGGGTAGTATATATACAGGCTAGGGCAGTATAGGGGCAGGCTGGGGTAGTATATGGACAGGCTAGGGTAGTATATAGACAGGCTAGGGTAGTATATGGACAGGCTAGGGTAGTATATGGACAGGCTAGGGTAGTATATATACAGGCTAGGGCAGTATAGGGGCAGGCTAGGGTAGTATAGGGGCAGGCTAGGGTAGTAAATGGACAGGCTAGGGTAGTAAATGGACAGGCTAGGGTAGTATAGGGGCAGGCTAGGGTAGTATATGGACAAGCTAGGGTAGTATATGGACAGGCTAGGGTAGTATATGGACAGGCTAGGGCAGTATAGGGGTAGGCTAGGGTAGTATAGGGGCAGGCTAGGGTAGTAAATGGACAGGCTAGGGTAGTAAATGGACAGGCTAGGGTAGTATAGGGGCAGGCTAGGGTAGTATATGGACAAGCTAGGGTAGTATATGGACAGGCTAGGGTAGTATATGGACAGGCTAGGGTAGTATATATACAGGCTAGGGCAGTATAGGGGCAAGTTGGGTAGTATATGGACAGGCTAGGGTAGTATATAGACAGGCTAGGGCAGTATAGGGGCAGGCTGGGGTAGTATATGGACAAGCTAGGGTAGTATATGGACAGGCTAGGGTAGCATATAGACAGGCTAGGGTAGTATATGGACAGGCTAGGGTAGTATATGGACAGGCTAGGGTAGTATATATACAGGCTAGGGCAGTATAGGGGTAGGCTAGGGTAGTATAGGGGCAGGCTAGGGTAGTAAATGGACAGGCTAGGGTAGTAAATGGACAGGCTAGGGTAGTATAGGGGCAGGCTAGGGTAGTATATGGACAAGCTAGGGTAGTATATGGACAGGCTAGGGTAGTATATGGACAGGCTAGGGTAGTATATATACAGGCTAGGGCAGTATAGGGGCAGGCTGGGGTAGTATATGGACAGGCTAGGGTAGTATATAGACAGGCTGGGGTAGTATATGGACAGGCTAGGGTAGTATATATACATGCTAGGGCAGTAAAGGGGCAGGCTGGGGTAGTATATGGACAGGCTAGGGTAGTATATATACAGGCTAGGGCAGTATAGGGGCAGGCTGCGGTAGTATATGGACAGGCTAGGGTAGTATATAGACAGGCTAGGGCAGTATAGGGGCAAGTTGGGTAGTATATAGACAGGCTAGGGTAGTATATAGACAGGCTAGGGCAGTATAGGGGCAGGCTGGGGTAGTATATGGACAGGCTAGGGTAGTATATGGACAGGCTGGGGTAGTATATGGACAGGCTAGGGTAGTATATGGACAGGCTGGGGTAGTATATGGACAGGCTAGGGTAGTATATGGACAGGCTAGGGTAGTATATGGCAGGCTAGGGTAGTATAGGGGCAGGCTAGGGTAGTAAATAGACAGGCTAGGGTAGTATATAGACAGGCTAGGGCAGTATAGGGGTGGGCTAGGGTAGTATAGGGGCAGGTAGAGCGGTATGGGGGGGCAGTTGTCATCATGACACAGAAAACTGCTGGAAAAAAAATCTTGGTCATCAATTGCTGGGTAAGTAGAAGAGAAGGAGAGGCAGCTGTGGTTCAATTTGCCACTCCTCTCAAAGTGCTGCCTGGGTCCAATGAACCCACTTGGACCCATGGTAGGGCCGGCCCTGTCTGGAGGGCTACTGGTTGCCTACCGCTGGTGTAAAGGCAGGCGTCCCAATACTTTTGGTAATATAGTCTATATATAATGTTTGGGGATTGTAATGTAATACCTGGTCTTAAAGTGGTTAAAGAATACCCCGGAGTTCCACTTTAAAGATGAAAAAAAACATTACTTCCAAAGTGGTTTCATTTCAATATGAAATCTGTCTGGTTGTTGTTTCATCTTTTGGGTCCAGGAAAAGTGCGGAGTAGAACAAGAAGTGGACGGGGACTTGGTACCACGTTTATAAGATTTGATAAAACCCATTTCTTTGTCTCCTCCACGTTGGTATCTCCTGATCTGATCAAAGGGAAATATAAATGGACGGATACCCGGAGATTCCTGCCTGTTCATTACCGTCTCAGCACACTATTTACATTTTTCTTTTTCTCTTTAGATATTTTCGGAAGATATTGTGATCCGTATGCATAAAACAGCAGTAAATTATCTCCCCGGGAGGACGTACATATTCAGAAAAAAAAAAAAGTATCAAAATGGGTCAAGTACCGTCACATGAAATGTGAGTATTATGCAGAAATCTCTGTCTAAGGCTATGGGAAAAAAAAATGATAAAAATGTTAATTTTGTTGTTTTCCTTAAAGGTTTATCTTTGTCTCAAAGCGGAAATCTAAAAATATGCACGGGATATGTTTAGCATAAGTGATTTCTGATAACTACAGTAGTATACAAGGTTTAAAGTGGAACTTCAGCCAAGCTTTTTTTTCTTTTCTAGTTTTTGGAAGGAGTGGGAAAGCGTCAGAACCTCTGTTGGGTTTTTAATGCAATTGGGGTCCCCGCTGAGGGGATTCGTTCTCACTTCCTGTCCTGGTGACACCTAAGACTGTTTGTTGAATTATCTGTTTCCAGGGTGGTGGACTGCATGGAAACACTATGTTCACTCAAACTATTATTATCCATTATAAATTAAAGCAGAACTTCAGTCATTTTTTCATCTTTCCATCTATTAAATCTTCTGCCCTTGTTGTTTTAAATTTGGATAGTAAAACGTTTTTTTTTTCTGCGAGTAAATCCCTTATTCAGCCCACTTCCTGTTTCTTGTCTGGTCAGTAGCCTAGGCTTATGACATCATGCACAGCGCTCCCCCTCTCACTCTCGTGAGAGCTTGCCAAGAAAGGAGGGGGGGATGAGTCATAAGAGGGCCAATGATAGCTGCAGAGCTGGAGGTGTGCCTCTGTGTGTGTCTGTGTAAATCCAGGAAGTGAACAGGCAGCAGCTTCGGCTGCCCACAGTTAAAATGGCCGCAGCCAGACTCAGCGAAGGGAGATTTCTGCAGCATATTTGGCAAGTACAGAATCACAGCATATATAAAATAATATGTAAAGTGGTTGGAGGGAAGCTTCAGAAGGGCGAAGATGTTTTTATTACAAATTATGCGAGCGGACTGCAGTTCCTCTTTAAAATGTACTTTACCCTAAATATTTTTGGTTCTCTTTTTTTCCAAGAATTGGAAAAAAAAATGTCCCTCTCTAGATGTGCAAAGCTGGTAGAGACATCCCCAAAAAGACTTGCAGCTGTAATTGCAGTGAAAGGGGGTTCTACAAAGTATTGACTCCGGGGGGCGCCATACAAATGTACCCCCCACACTTTTCACAGATTTATTTGTAAAAAAAAATGAAAACCATTTATAATTTTCCTTCCACTTCACAATTATGTGCCACTTTGTGTTGGTCTATCACATAAAATCCCAATAAAATACATTTACGTTTTTGGTTGTAACATAAGAATGTGGAAAATTTCAAGGGGTATGAATACTTTTTCAGGGCACTGTGTACACATCTATGGTATTGTTGTGATCGTCAGGAGCAGGAGAATTTGTTTTCAGTTGTCCCTTGGTGGTAGGTTATGGTAATATAATAGCATCAATACACAGCTGAATTAAAAAAAAAAAAAAAAAAAAAAGATTTTATTTTTATTTTTTTACTATTTTGGGCCAGTTATCCTTTGGCAAAAAAAAAAAAATGAGGAGATGCCCATTACTATTTGTGAAAAAAAGAGACAGATACCACACTATGAACAAAGTGAAAATAAAAACATATACATATAGCAGCAACTAATACCCTGTTTCCCTGAAAATAAGACCTAGCGTGATTGTCAGTAATGGCTGCAATATAAGCCCTACCCCCCAAATAAGTCCTACCCTGAAAATAAGACCTACAAGGACTGTAACTAGGGATTATTTGGGGGGTAGGGCTTATATTGCAGCCATCACCGACAATCACGCTAGGTCTTATTTTCAGGGAAACAGGGTATATGGGATACATATAGATAAATAGAAAAAAACAATAGCTGCGCTCAAAAATGAACCCACTGATAATGAACCCAATGTTGGATAAATTCGATATGACAAAAAAAAAAAAAAAGAGAAATCAATATATCAAAAATGAAAACATAAAATAATTAATATATGTGGTAAATTTATAATAAGTGACAACCCAAAAAAGATGAAAAATCTGGAAAAAAGGATTTGGTAACAAAATAACAAAAAAGGATGATAAGAGTGATAATGAAACTGCAACAAGAAGTCCAAATGTCCAATCGAGATATTGTGATGATATAGTGTAATCTTCCACCACCATTAAGTGCTGATCACCATGAGAAATACACGCTTACCGGAAGGCAAGCAAAAGCCAGCTCGCGGCTAAACACCCAGCCATGGCCTTTGATGTAAGGATCCGGGATGGACAACTCAGAGGCATCAAAACCGGGACTCGGTGTGGCCGACAACCCAATGGGATGTATGGAAACTCACAAATAGGTACCAGGTGTCACTATGGGAAGGATAAAAATAGCATGTAAAGCTGGCCGGCTTGCGAACGCCCGTTCGCTCAGAAAGTCCAACGCGATGGCGTCAGCAAGTCCTGTCCGCCTGACGTACGTTTCGTCAGAAATTGACGTCGTCTGGGGCACCATTACTATTTACCACCAAATAAAAGCCCAATTTATCATGAACAAAATCACAGTATAATTCACCCGGATACGTATGTTGTGATGGTGTGTACAGTGTTACTAACACATGTCAAAGTTGCAGAACTGTGCTCAGGAGCTGCGATTTGTTTTTTTTCCTTTGTCAGGAAGTGGTTCATTTCCAATGAAGGGAATATTGGGGCGCCTGGTAAAGAATCTTTGAGAAGAATTATCGCTGTTTACGTGTTTTGTATACAAAATAGAAAGGCGCAGAGCGGATCTGAGTGGCTTCCACGCACGGGGCAGGCCTCGTTCCTTTCCAGTGTAATTAACTTTGTTCTTATTAAATCACCAAGCTGGGAACAGGACAAGATGATTCAGACTATTAGCGGAGAGCTATGACGGCTGTCAGCGGAATCTGCGACTTCAGCCTTGGAAAATTAAATCAGCCCCAGATTGGAGGTTCCTCGGGAAGGACGATGGCGCAGCCACGGGAAGGGATGATGGAGCTCCTCCAAGGTTCCCGGCTTTTTTATAAATGACGGCTATAAAAACAGTGCATCAAATTGTTCAATTTAGCCGTCATATAAAATGCGGTTATTCTTAAATGTTATACAGCATTGCATTGTTCTGCTGTTTGAGAGAGATCTGCGCGTTAAAAGAAAAATGTGTGATTTCTTTTAACTGCGTCCGATAAAGTATGAAAATATCACCGCTTATCTGGTGTTATAGTGTAATTCTTAAAGCTGACGGTAGGCAAACAGCTAAATACACAAATGAAATACATATACAGGAGCCATTTTACCAGCCAAATGATTTGTATTACCATCCATCCAGTCCTAAGACTTCCACGGCTCTGCCACACAGCACAGCCCTGCCTGGTAGGGTAGGTGACCTGCATTTTCTAGGTAGAGATGGTGGGAACCCCTTTATAATGGGCGCAGCAGGTGTACAAAAATATATAAAGTAAATATATATGCTAGCGCTAATGGTGTATTCAAAAAAAAAATCTAAAATACAAGACGCAGCTGCTATACACAAAGTGCTGATCACTTGAGAGACATATGAATAAAGATATAGTGCTCGCAAACACAATGGGTGAAAGTACAATAAATGGTGAACAAAGTCCAAATAAAAGTGACTAAAGGTGCTCCAATCCAAAGTGAAGGAAATATAAGGTGCTTCAGAAATATTCAGGTGTACAACACCCAGGGGCGGACTGACCATTCGGGCACTCGGGCACTGCCCGAGGGCCCCATGCCACTAAGGGGCCCCATCAGGGTTGCCAGCCTCAATAAAACCAGGGACAGTATGTAAAAATCTGTGTTTTTTTTTGTAAATCCCAAGATTATAGCTTCCCCGCCTCCCAGTACCTTTTCAGTGTGTGTATGTGTATTCTGTGTGTGTATATTGTGTGTCTGTGTGTGTATACTGTATGTGTGTGTGTATACCAGTGGTTCTCAACCTTGCTAGTGCCGTGACCCCTTGATAAAATTTCCCAAATTGTGGGGACCCCTAACAGTAAAATTATTTTCGTAGCGTGGATTGTCAGCACCCAAGACAAGTATTTTGCGCCCCTAACCCATGGACATTTAGCGCTCCCCGAGTCCCTTCCACTCGTGCAGTAATAAAACCCCTTATGGTACATTTTAGAATGTACCACTCTCTCTCTTTGTTCTACTTTCTTTCCCTTTTATCTCTCTCTATACTATTTTATTGTGTCCCCCCCCCCCCCCCATCCCTCTCTCTAGCCGTCTTGCTTGTTCTTTCTCTTCTTCTTTCTCTCCCTTTTTCTTTGTTCCCCACCCTCCTTTCCTCTCCCTTCCATGTATTCTCTATTTTTATTCCTTTATTCCTTCTCTTGCTCCTTGGGGGGGGGGGGGGGATGAGATGAGTGGCAGTGCTGGCGGGGAGTAGAGATTGGCTTGATGAGCCAACTTAGGTGCTCTTGATCCAGGTCATCTGATCTGAGAACTGTAGTGGGACTTTTAATGGCAACTGTAGTCACAGGTATTATTACTCACTGTGTCTCCGACTTCACTGTGTCCCCTATTACAAAATCAGGAGATAGGGTCTCCTCCAGCCCCTCCCACTTCACATTCCTCACCAGTCCGCTGACCTCTAGTCTCTGCCCCCCAGCCATGCTGTGAACTGAATGGGCGGCTGCGAAGAGGCTGAGTGGGCGGCCACAGCCTCCAAGGACAACCCTGATGGGCGGACGCATAAAGGCTGGGAGAGCGGGAACAGCCCAGGGTTCGGTGACCCCTGGCAATTTATCATTTGACCCCCAGGTTGAGAACCACTGGTGTATACTGTGTGGCCCCATAATCTTCTATTGCCCGGGAGGGCCTCATAATCTCCTATTGCCCGGGGGCTCCATGAGTTGTCAGTCCGCCGCTGACAACACCACCTCATGTATCCCCACTCACCAGATCAGAACGACCCCCAGCTTTTCAGTCTGGTGGGTCACTTAAAACTTGGTAAAGATATCCTGGGATGGCGGATATGGTGTCAGATCATCAGGTCCAGAATTCCTCAGTTTCTCAGCCAGACAAACAGGTACCCAGAAGTAAATGGAATGGAACTAATAGTGAAGTACCATTAAAAAAGGTTCTATTGTACAAGGGAGTGGGTACTTACAAAAGGTGAGATCAAACAAGCCTCCAACATGGAGCTGTGAGTGTAAAAACACCGTTCCTGGCGTGCGTTCCACGGGACCGGAAGTGACGCCAGTGATACCGGAAATTGCATCAATGTTTCGCCCTCCCACAGGGGGTCATCGAAGACCTTTGATCTTGGGCCACATGCTGAGGATTTCAGGGGGCCTTTTATGAAAATAAATAAAATGTATATCCAATCAACTTTTGTTAAAACAAATTAAATATTTAAACAAATTAAATTAAATAGAGAGGAGGGGTGAGAGAGTGAGAGGGAAGGGGGGTGAGAGGGGGGTGAGAGAGAGGAGGGTGAGAGAAAGAGGAAGGATGAGAAAGAGGGGGTGGGAGGGTGAGAGAGAGGGGGATGGGGGAGAGAAGAGAGAGAGGGGTGAGAGGGGGGTGAGAAGAGAGAGAGGGGTGAGAGAGAGAGGAGGGTGAGAGATGGAGAGGGGGGTGAGAGAAAGAGGAAGAATGAGATAGAGGGGGTGGGAGGGTGAGAGAGGATGGGGGCGGGAGAGGGGGGTGGGGGTGATAAGAGAGAGGGGGTGAGAGAGAGATGGGGGATGAGAGAGGGGAGTGAAAGTGGGAGAGGAGGCTGAGAGGGTGAGAGAGAAAGAGAGAGAGCGAGGGGGTGGGAAAGAGAGGGAGGGGGTGAGAGGGGGGCTGAAAGAGAGAGAGAGGGGGTTAGAGAGAGAGGGAAGGGATGTGAGAGAGGGGGAGGGGGAGGGTTACAAGAGAGAGAGGGTGCCTTTGGGTAGTCTTAGTAGGGTAGTAATGTGGCGTGCATAGCCACATTGCCACCTCAATTTACATATAAATGCTGCCACAATTTACATATCAAATCTCAAATCACTGGGCTGGGCCTATCCTAAGGAAGGGACCTGGAGCTGCAGCTCCAATAGCCCCTATGGTAATCCGACCCGGAGCGCTACTATGTACAGTAAAAGCTACGGCACTGCTGTGTAAAAGCAGCCTTAGACATTGTAACAATTTGCAGATAACCTGAGAGCACGAACGCAGCAATAGGAAAACTGCTAATCCTTCAGAACCCTCTTGGAAGCACCTGCTAACATGCCCAAATATCCTTCCTTAAAGTGGAACTTCAGTCATTTTTTTCATCTTTCCATCTATTAAATCTTCTGCCCTTGTTGTTTTAACTTTGGATTTTTGTCTGTCAGTAAATCCCTTATACAGCCCACTTCCTGTTTCTTTTCTGGTCATTAGCCTAGGCTTATGACATCATGCACAGCTCTCTCTCTCTCACTCTCCTGAGAGTTTGCCAGGAAAGGGAGGGGGGAATGAGTCATGAGAATGCCAATGAGAGCTGCAGAGCTGGAGGTGTGCCTCTGTGTGTCTGTGTAAATCCAGGAAGTGAACAGGCAGCAGCTTCAGCTGCCCACAGTTAAAATGGCTGCAGCCAGACTCAGCGGAGGGAGATTTCTGCAGCATATTTGGCAAGTACAGAATCGCAGTATATATAAAAATTATATGCAAAGTGGTTTTAAAAAAAAGTAAGAATTTCACATACAAACCCTGAATCTCGGTGGGTTTATAGACAATACAGGCCTAGGGAAAAAAAAACATACTAAATGATTAGCATGCATTTTAAGTGTACTATATCTTTCAGTTAACGGTAATGGGGCAAACACACTATAATCCAGATGGGTTGGATCATTAGTAATAGCTTTTGCCCACTTCCTTAATCAGCTTGTATACGCTGTATGCAAATTCGGTAGACCTGTAGCTATTCTGCCTTGCAGCTGGAATACCACACTACAGCACATTGAAGAATACCATATATAGTCAATGACATCACGGGATCCCAGTCATGAGGAAACCTTCACAAAGATGGCAGCCTCTACACAGAGACGTAGAGAAAGGCATGGTAAATCATCGCTGGGGAAAATATCAGCTGCGGGGAATGCTGGTTACTAGAGCGTTGCCCCCTGCTTGTCTTTTTTGGGCTCACCTTCCATACGTTCAGGTACATGCTAAGTATCTCTGCCAGAGAGTGCAGACTGCTGCGCTAAAACAAAACTCCAAAAGTTGAACCAAAAAGGTGCTCTTAAGGTGTGTCAAATGGTCCCCTCACAAAGAGAGAGGAGACGCTTGAGTGGGGATACAATTTCAATTTACAAATGCCGTACTGGTGACCCCACAATAGGGAGAACATTTTTCAGCAGAAGGGAGTTTAATAAGACTTGTGGCCACTCATTAAAATTAGAAGAAAAGAGGTTTAACCTTAAACTACGTAGAGGGTTCTTTACTGTAAGAGCGGCAAGGATGTGGAATTCCCTTCCACAGGATTCAGGTTTCAGCGGGGAGCATTGATAGTTTCAAGAAACTATCAGATAAGCACCTGAACGACCACAACATACAGGGATATACAATGTAATACTGACATAAAATCACACACATAGGTTGGACTTGATGGTCTATTTTCAACTTCACCTACTATCTAATTATCTAACTATGTAAGGAAGGCAAGACACTTGATGGGAGCAAGGCACCTTCAGGTCCACCTAGCCATAAGTCCCAGCAGACTCCACTCCTCGTGATCAGCCAAAGCCAACCAACGAGTACTAGGTGAGTACTCTCTTCGAGAAAGACCATCATCTAGTACTGATTGGTTGGCTTTGGCTGATCGTGAGGAGTGGAGTCTGCCAGCCCTTATGGTTAGGTGGACCTGAATGTGCCTTGCTCCAGTCAGGAGTCTTGCACCCCGGGGGAGGAAGAAACCTAAGAGCCACACATTCTTCCACTTTACCAGGGAACTCCAAACTTTCTAAACAAAGGGCCAGTGTACTGTCCTTCAAACATTAGGGGGCCAGTGGGAGTAGAAATTGCCCTGGTGTCAGTGGGAGTAAACATTGCCCAATCTTCGGTACTAGGGGGCGGAATAGTGCCCCATCATTGGTGCTAGTGGAAGGAATAGCGCCCCATCATTGGTGTCAGATGGAGGAATCGTGCCCCATTGTTGGTGTAAGTGTGAGGAATAGTGCCCCATCATTGGTATCAGTGGGAGGAATAGTGGCCCATTGTTGGTGTCAGTGAGAGGAATAGCACGTCATTGTTGGTGTCAGTAGGAGGAATTGTGCTCCACAGAAAATGTCTGTAGGAGGAATAACATGTCATCGTTGGTGTCAGTGGGAGGAATAGTGCCTCATCACTGATATCAGTGGAAGGAATAATGCCCCATAGAACAGTGGTTCTCAACTCCTGTCCTCAGGACCAACTAACAGGCCAGGTTTTAAGTATTACCTTGCGGAGATGCAGACTAGAATACTGCAATCACTGAGCAGCAAATTATATCACCTGTGATGTATTTCAGTTATCTTGCAAACCTGGCTGGTTATGCCGCATACACACAGTCGGACTTTTCGACCGGGCACCGACGGACCGAATCCGGCGGACAACCCGATCGTGTGTGGGCTCTACCGGACCTTTAGCAGACTTTTCCAGTCGCAAATCTGACGAACTTTAGATTTGGAACTTGCTTCAAATCTTTACGTCGTAACTCCGCCGGACCCAAAAATCCACTCGTCTGTATGCTAGTGCGACGGACAAAAACCCACGCTAGGGCAGCTATTGGCTACTGGCTATCAACTTCCTTATTTTAGTCCGGTCGTACGTCATCGCGTACGAATCCGTCGGACTTTGGTGTGTAGGCAAGTCCGGTCGTTAGAAAGTCCGTCAAAAGTCTGTCGAAAGTCTGTCGGATGGGCTGTCGGACTTTTGTAGCCGAAAAGTCCGACCGTGTGTATGCGGAATTAGTGGCTCCTGAGGACAGGAGTTGAGAACCACTGCCATAGAAGTTGGAGGAATAGTGCCCCATCATTGGTGTCAGTGGGAGGAATAGTGGCCCATCATTGGTGTCAGTGGGAGGAATAGTGTCCCCATCATTGGTGTCAGTGGGAGGAATAGTGGCCCATCATTGGTGTCAGTGGGAGGAATAGTGGCCTATCATTGGTGTCAGTGGGAGGAATAGTGGCCCATCATTGGTGTCAGTGGGAGGAATAGTGTCCCCATAATTGGTGTCAGTGGGAGGAATAGTGGCCCATCATTGGTGTCAGTGGGAGGAATAGTGGCCTATCATTGGTGTCAGTGGGAGGAATAGTGGCCCATCATTGGTGTCAGTGGGAGGAATAGTGTCCCCATCATTGGTGTCAGTGGGAGGAATAGTGGCCCATCATTGGTGTCAGTGGGAGGAATAGTGGCCCATCATTGGTGTCAGTGGGAGGAATAGTGGCCCATCATTGGTGTCAGTGGGAGGAATAGTGGCCCATCATTGGTGTCAGTGGGTGGAACAGAGTGGCAGGAACTATGCTCCACTGTTGCTGACAGTGGGGGGGTGTAATGTCCCATGGGGCAGATAAAAGCAAACAAAGGGCCGCATCCAGCTGCAGTTTGGAGACCACTGCTGTAGACTTCAGGGTAGGACCGAAGACTCACACCCTACAATCCAAGTGAAAAAAACAGACCGCTGAGCTGGTTTCCATTATAACGGGACTCAACTGCCAAAAAAAAAATGAATGTCACAAGAGAAGAGACAAACTCGGTGAGAGCTCCTCTTTGAGGCTTTCATGTTTGCATGTTTTTTAGTAAATGGAATAGTAACAGCTGCGTTGAGTTCTCCTATAAATGTTAAGCGTCAGACAATGGTTGTTTTAGAAATAAAAAAACAAGCGCTATGGATAGGTGACAGATGGCGCAGTGATGTTGATGGCCCGTAGTCTGTTGTTAGGTAGCTTTAATTTGGCATTGCCATTTTGCCGTCATCATTACGGAGCGTGCATTATGAACTTATGCCCCAGTGAATAAGCTCCTTATCGCTGCTTTATCAACCATATATTTTTTTTCCCTCTTTGAATAATTTGTTGACCTTGCCTTCATAGTCGGGTGAAATTTCCACAGCTAACGATCTTCCTCTCGTATTTAGTTGAAGAAGTGAACATCTGTTTATTGGCTTTCGAAACTCCATGCCAAATGAGAATCCCATCGCAGCGTTCAAAAATCGTTCTAAACGTAGCAAGATAAACGGGAAACACACAAGAAAAATATGGAAAGGGAGGGTTCGGGATGTAATAATTAGGACTTATGGCGCTATTTCACCAGTAGATGGGGAAGCCGAGGCTGATCTCCGCTACGTAAGAGGAGAAGCTCAGGGAAACAGAAACAGGGTAATGATGATTTTATAATATATAGATGTAGCAGTATGGACTACAAACATAAAGCACCGTACCTTCTAGCATTGCCTGTCCCTCTAGTGCTCAATGTATCCAGTGACATCATACTTGTGTGCCCAATAAAAGGATTGTGGGATGAATAGTTCCCCCGTCAGATAATTGCTCTGCACGACTGTGTGCCAGGACTACATATCCCAGAGTTCTTTGCTGCCATCTGAAGATTGCTGGGAGAAGTTATAAAAGCAACCAAAGGCCGCACGGGCACTCTCTTCCTCCTGGGCCTGACGCAAGATGGACCTCTCTGTGCAACACAGAGAGAGAGGTCTCGGCCTACCATGCAGAGCCACACTTCCAACCCGTGGCCTGAGGGGCCTAGCTCTGTTGTTTGCTGTCGGACATCCTTTCCAGCACCACTCCGGTTGCCTGCCTGTCCGTGTGTGTGTGGCAGCTCTACATCAGGAGATCGAGACAACAGATCCGCTGCACATCTGTCGCTACAAGAGTTCCTGTTCGGTGGACATCAGAGCGGTCTGGTCTTTGGTGAGAGGGCAAATTGCTCGACCTTTGTCCATTCTTTACACCATAATATTGAGACACTTTACACAGACATCTTTACTTCAAGAACATTTTACTGCATTACTTGAACGCTGTGCTCAGACACCTTTATCTTTCTTTATCGCGAGGAATCCACCATTTTCTTTTTTTTTTTTTTAATTTCTTTATTTTAGTTATCATACATAGAGAGAAATAAACAGTTCCATTAATCCATCAATCATATGAGCTCCAACAAATCCATTCAAAATCCAATTAACAGCATTACTCCTGTCTTAAATACATCTACAGAAAAAACAATAACTAGTTATTTGAGATAGTCCCCATTCTGTCTTCCGTTAGACCTGCTTCTCTGACAACATACTATCCTAAGAAGAAAAACCTCTACATATCTGAAGAGGCAAAAGGAGAAAGTAAGAAGCCCCATAAGGGAAAGAATTCCTAAAAAAAAGAGAAAAAAAGATAAAAAAGAGAGAAGAAGGGGAAAAAAAAAAATTCTCCATTTTCACTATACCCAAACGGATTCGTTAACAAGCTCCAACTAGCCGATGAAGAACATCAGATCTGCAACGAGGACTTTTTTGCCATCACTTATAGAAAGGCCTCTATATTACTCCTGCCTAGACCTGCTCTCCCTTCCTAGAATAGCGTGTAGGCTGGCCAGGTTCCATCTTCTATAGTGTGTCAGTATAAGCAGTTAACTGAAACATCCGCTAGGGGGTGACACTATATCTAAAGGAAGTGTACATATATGTATATCGTATTGTCGTTGTTAAACTCTGTCTTGTGCCTTTGGCAGGAATTCTTCTGCTGAGTTAGCGCTGTTGTTGCAAGCTCAGCAGATTTATTACCTCCTCTCTGTAACAACTTCTCCTTTTTTTTGGTTCAAGTAAAATATCTGTAGAACCTAATTACACTGAGTTGCTTGATTATTGCCAAACACAGTGCTGCAAGGATGTCTGAACCCAGAGTGTCAGGTGGATTGGAAGGTTCACTTGGTCATGGCCGTGCAGATGAGCAGGTAATTCTCAGCAGTCCTCTAGGGGGCCGTGCTACATAATTATTACAGTGTGTTCTGAGTCATGCAACTAAATCTAGTATAGTCCTCAAAAATGCAATGTTGCATTGGTTGTGTCATAGAGATTTTTTCAATTTCTTTTTTTTGGCAGGTTGCTCAAACCCACCAAGTAGAATTTTTCGAAACTCTTCACTTTTTATTAATAAAAAGTCATCCTTGAACACCAGTTATTAACTTGGCCTTAGCTAAATTGATGTCATCAGTCTGCTGGGGTTGTCATCAGCCCCGGTCCTCCTCTTCTCGGGCCCCCCACCGACGCACCTGGACCCTCCCTTCTGCCTAGTGCCCCTGCAGTGATGGTGAACCTAGGCGCCCCAGATGTTTTGGAACTACATTTCCCATGATGCTCAACCACACTGCAGAGTGCATGAGCATCATGGGAAATGTAGTTTCAAAACATCTGGGGTGCCAAGGTTCACCATCACTGCAAGCAAGCATCTTGCAGTTGGAGAACTGAAGTAGGCTGGCTCCGGAGCCACAGCTTTGCGTGTCCATTCACACACACAGCTGCAGCTCAGCCCTGCCCCCTCTCTCTCCTCATTGGCTCACTGGCTGTGATTGACAACAGCAGGATCCAATGGCTCCCGCTGCTGTCTTAACCAATGAGGAGGAAGAGTCCCCGGAGAGCCGAGGCTCTCATTCACATCACGGGAGGAAGATCGGGCTCAAGTATTAGGAGGACTGGGGGGGGCTGCTACACAGAAGGTTTTTTTACCTTCATGCATAGATTACATGATGGTTAAAAACCCTTCAGCCTTTACAACCACTTTAATTAGTTGCCGCCCGCCCACCGCCAAATGACGGCGGGGCAGTGCGGCTCTCGTTGGATGAGCCAGTTTAGGGTGGAGGAACTTCAGTGGCCTGCACAGAGTCCTGACCTCAACACCCAATAGAACACCTTTGGGAGGAATTAGAGTGGAGACTGCGAGCCAGGCCTTCTCATCCAACATCAGTGCCTGGCCTCACAAATGAGCTTCTGGAAGAGCGGTCAAACATCCCCATAGACACACTCCTAAACCTTGTGGACGACCTTCCCAGAAGAGTTGAAGCTGTTATGACTGCAAAGGGTGGGCCAACTCAATATTGAACCCTACGGACTAAAGGGCCGTACACACGATCGGACTTTTTGACAACAAACATGCAAATTAGCTGTTTTGGAGCAACATCTGACCGTGTGTACGCTCCATCGGACAAACTTTTTCAGTTTCCATCGGACTTTTGTTGGCTGTGCGAACGGACAAACTTTCCGGCAACAAAAGCCAGATGGAGCAAAGTCCGATCGTGTGTACACAAAGCCATCGGACTTTTGTACAAACTACAGTACGCAGCCGCGAGAATGTTTCCAGCGCGATCGGATCGCGCTGGTTCTCGGTGGCAGGGTACTGTACATCTCGCGCTAGCTGCAATAGGAAAAACACATTTTCCTACTGCGGCGGGCGCGAGAGTGAATTCCCCTCTGGGGAATACCAAGCCCTTCAGTCTGGTATGGATTTTAAGGGAAACCCCCTACGCCGAAAAAACAGCATGGGGGTCCCCCCAAAATCCATACCAGACCCTTATCCGAGCACGCAGCCTGGCCGGTCAGGAAAGGGAGTGGGGACGAGCGAGCGCCCCCCCCCCCTGAGCCGTACCAGGCCGCATGCCCTCAACATGGGGGGTGGGTGCTTTGGGGGAGGGGGCGCCCTGCGGGCCCCCCACCCCAAAGCACCTTGTCCCCATGTTGATGAGGACAAGGGCTTCTTCCCGACAACCCTGGCCGTTGGTTGTCGGGGTCTGCGGGCAGGGGCTTATCGGAATCCGGGAGCCACCTTTAATAAGGGGGCCCCCAGATCCCGGCTCCCCACCCTATGTGAATGAGTATGGGGTACAGCGTACCCCTACCTATTCACCTAGGGCAAAAAGTGTCAATAAAAAAAACACAGTACACATGTTTTTAAAGTAATTTATTAGGCAGCTCCGGGGTCTTCTTCCGACTTCGGGGGTCTCTCCGGCATCTTCTCCCGGTGTCCGCATCTTCTGCCAGCTCCACCGCTATCTTCTGGCACTCTTTTGCCAGCGGTGGTCCGGACTTCTGGATCGTCTTCTTCCCTCTTCTCTTCATGACCTCACAGTCCCAGCATGCCCCGGGACTGTGATGTCATAGAGGGGCGGGGTTACCGCCTATATAAGTCCGTTGCGGAGCGCACAGAGAGCATTCCGGCTGGAGAGAGCGTCGTGTCAACCTTCTCACTGAATGTGCCGACTTTGTGCCCAATGCGATTATATTGCACAGGGGAGTCGCAGAAGTTATACCGACATATTGCCCAGAAATAGCTACTACAGTATGTGCAATCTCATGCAGCCTTAGAGTAGAGCTGCACGATTCTGGCTAAAATAAGAATCACAATTTTATAGTGTGACATAAAATATTGCAGCAATTGCCATTTTATTCCCTAGGGCAGTGATGGTGAACCTTGGCACCACAGATGTTTTGGGACTACATTTCCCATGATGCTCAACTACACTGCAGAGTGCATGGGCATCATGGGAAATGTAGTTCCAAAACATCTGGGGTGCCAAGGTTCGCCATCACTGCCCTAGGGTCTCTGCTAAAATATATATAATGTTTGGGGTTCCAAGTAATTTTCTAGCAAAAAATATTGATTTTAACTTAAAGGGGTTGTAAAGGTTTGCGTTTTTTCACCTTAATGCAACCTATCCATTAAGGTGAAAAAACATCCGACAATACCGCCCCCCCCAGCCCCCCGTTCTACTTACCTGAGCCCCTAAACCTGCTGGCCTCTCCCAGATGTCCTCTTCGCCGCTCAGCCTGGCCGTTGATTGGCTAGAGTGGATGGGTTTAAAGCAGCGCAGCCATTGGCTCGCGCTGCTGTCAATCACATCCAATGACGCACCGCAACAGGGGGCGGGGCCGAGTGATACAGTGAGCGGCTACAGCCGCCGGCTGTATCACAGGAGCGCGCCCGCAAGAACTAAACACCATGCGAGAGAGCTTGCATGAAGGTGGTTGTTTCTTGCGGGGAGGAGCTAAGACAGCCGCCGAGGGACCCCAGAAGACCAGGTTCGGGGCCACTCTGTGCAAAACGAGCTGCACAGTGGAGGTAAGTATAAAGCCTCATACACACAATCGGACTTTGTACTAACTTTCCCGTGGATTTTTGTACAAAGGGCGTTGGCCATAAACTAATTAAGCATACACACGGCAGGACTTTTTCAGCCAACTTTCACCAAATCACGTGGCTTTTCAGCTCTTTACCGCCACCCTTTGGTCAACTTCTGTACTATTGTCTGATCTTTTGCATTGGTTCTGAGCATGCGTGTTTGTATAATTTGGACTAAAGTCCTATGGACTTGTGTACACACGATAGGATTTTGCACCAATGGACTTTTGTTGCCTGAAAGTTTGTCTGTTTGCACAGCCAACATTTGTCTGATGAAAAACGAAAAAGTTTGTCTGATGGAGCGTACACACGGTAGAATGTTGCCTTAAAACAGCTAATTTGCATGTTTGTTGTCAAAAAGTCCTATCGTGTGTATGGGCCTTAACGTGTTTGTTATTTAAAAAAAAAAAAATTCCTTTACAACCCCTTTAAAGCCCCATACACACGATAGGACTTTGTACAAACTTTCCCTTGGATTTTTGTACAAAGGGCGTTGGCTAGAAGTTTGTCTTGCATACAGACGACAGGACTTTTCCAGCCAACTTTCACCAAATCACGTGTTTTTTCAGCTCTTTACCACCACCCTTTGGTCAATTTCTGTATTGTCGTCTGATATTGTGTCAATCTCGCCACTTTTATTGGCGAGATTGACACCTTGTGAGCCGGGTTCACACTGGTGTGGGGATCCGACATGCAGGCACTGTGTTTGGTATGAATCTTGAGCGGGAACTCCACGCCAAATTTTAAATAAAAAACCGGCATGGGTTCCCCTCCATGAGCATACCAGGCCCTTAGGTCTGGTATGGATTTTAAGGGGAACCCCCTACGCTGAAAAAAACGGCGTGGGGTCCCCCCAAATCCTTACCAGACCCCTATCCGAGCACGCAGCCCTGCCAGTCAGGAAAGGGGGTGGGGACGAGCGAGCGCCCCCCCCTCCTGAGCCGTACCAGGCCGCATGCCCTCAACATGGGGGGGTGGGTGCCTTGGGGGAGGGGGGCACCCTGTGGGCGCCCCCCCACCCCAAAGCACCTTGTCCCCATGTTGATGAGGACAAGGGCCTCTTCCCGACAACCCTGGCTGTTGGTTGTCGGGGTCTGCGGGCGGGGGCTTATCGGAATCTGGGAGCCCCCTTTAATAAGGGGTCCCCCAGATCCCGGCCCCCCACCCTATGTGAATGAGTATGGGGTACAGCGTACCCCTACCCATTCACCGGGGGGAAAAAGTGTCATTTAAAAAAACCACACTACACAGGTTTTAAAATTAATTTATTATGCAGCTCAGGGGTCTTCTTCCGTCTTCGGGGGCCTTCTTCCGACTTCGGGGGTCTCTCCGGCGTCTTCTCCCTCTCTCCGGTGTCGTCTCCGCGCTCTCTGGTTCTTCTCCGGTGCCTTCTTCTTTCTGCCTTTCTGCCGGGCTCCTCTGCTATCTTCTGCTCTTTTGCCACTCTTTTTCTAGGAGAGGAGCCCAGACATCTGGATCGTCTTCTTCCCTTTTCTCTTCCAGAGATGTTGACACAACGCTCTCTCCGGCTGTAATGCTGTCTGTGCGCTCTGCTATGACTTATATAGGCGGTGACTCCGCCCCCTATGACATCACAGTCCAGGGGCATGCTGGGACTGTGAGGTCATAAGGGGGCGTGGTCATAGGATGACATGTCCCAGCATGCCCCGGGACTGTGATGTCATAGGGGGTGGAGTCACCGCCTATATAAGTCATAGCAGAGCGCACAGACAGCATTACAGCCGGAGAGAGCGTTGTGTCAACATCTCTGGAAGAGAAGAGGGAAGAAGACGATCCAGATGTCCCGTCCGGCCGGGCTGCGTGCTTGAATAGGGGTCTGGTATGGATTTGGGGGGGCCCCCACGCCGCTTTTTTCGGCGTAGGGGGTTCCCCTTATAATCCGTACCAGACCTAAGGCCCTGGTATGCCCCCAGAGGGGATTTCCCTCTCGCGCTCGCCGCAGTAGGAAAATGTGTTTTTCCTATTGTAGCCAGCGCGAGATGTACAGTACCCTGTCGCCGCGAACCAGCGCGATAGGTTCGCGCTGGAAACATTCTTGCGGCCGCGTACTGTAGTTTGTATAAAAGTCCAATGCTTTTGTGTACACACGATCGGACTTTGTCCATTCACACAGCCAACAAAAGTCCGATGGAAACAGAAAAAGTTTGTCCGATGGAGCGTACACACGGTCAGATGTTGCTCCAAAATAGCTTATTTGCATGTTTGTTGTCAAAAAGTCTGATCGTGTGTACGGGCCTTTAGAAAGAAGTGTCAGAAAAAGATGTTTAACCTCCTGCATTAAGGTTGTTGAAAACTTGGCAGACTGCCCAGATTTTTTCTTTATAAACAGAAGTGTATCCCTTTGATCTAAGAAGGAAGTATTAGTTACAATGTTTCATATTAAAAACTTGGCAGAATGCCCGGATGTTTTCTTTTGACAGCTGAGTGAGCAGATAAGTCTCTCCACTTGTTATATGAAAGAATTTTTTTAAGGATTAATTGTGCAGCTCAACCTTAACCACTAGAGATCCGCACTATAGCCGAATGACGGCTACAGCGCGGACCTGCTTTGCCCGGACTACGTCCATTGACGTCGTCTCGTGCACGAGCGGCCTGCAGGGCGCACGCGGCACGCTCTGTGATTAGCGAGTCTATGAGACTCACCTGATCACAGATCGGAGTAAGGGGTCAATCCCGATCCCTTACCACATGATCAGCTGTCAGCCAATGACAGCTGATCATGTGACATCAGAGCCGGTAATCGGCTATTTTTTCTCCTCAGCGCCACCAGATCCTCAGTGCCCACCTGTGCCCTCTGACAGTGCCACCTAGCAATAGGCAGCAGTGCCGCCTACCAGTGCCCACCAGTGCCACCCATCAGTGCCCATGAGTACCGCCTTATCTGTCCCCATCAGTGCCGCCTTATCTGTGCCTATCAGTGCCGCCTTAAATGAGCCTATACGTGCCCACCAGTGCCGCCTCATCAGCGCATATCAATGAAGGAGAAAAATGACCTGTTTGCAAAATTTTATAACAAACTATGAAACATGATTTTTTTTTCAAAATTTTCCATCTTTTTTTGTTTGTTTAGCAAAAAATAAAAATCCCAGCTGTGATTAAATACCACCAAAAGAAAGCTCTGTTTGTGGGAAAAAAGTTATAAAAATGTCATTTGTGTACAGTGTTGTATGACCGCGCAATTGTCATTCAAAGTGCTGAAAGCTGAAAATTGGTCTGGGCAGGAGAAGATTTACCCCCCTTTTGCGATACGGCACTGAGTTGCTTTAACTGACAATTGCGCGGTCGTGCGACGCTGTACCCAAAGAAAATTGATGTCCTTTTTTTCCCCACAAATAGAGCTTTCTTTTGGTGGTTTTTATTTTTTACGCTATAAACAAAAAGGGAGCGATACATTTTGAAAAAAAAAAAAAAAACACAATATGTTTTACTTTCTGCTATAAAACATATCCAATTAAAAAAAATTAAAAAATCAAATTTCTTCATCAATTTAGGCCAATGTGTATTCGTATGGTACGTGGAAAATTGTGGGTAGCCTCTACAGACAGTATCAATGAATAAAGAAGATCAAACAAAGGTTGTACCATCATCCAGAGAATTCAGAAATAAAGGGGTTGGGAGTCTGATCCCCAGCCAGGTCTCACCAAGAAAAAACGAGGGGCACATGGACTATCTCGGTACAGTACAATGAGGATAAATTCAAATATATGAGCAATCGTATAAAATGGTACAAAAGTTTATTGATACATAACAAAAATATCAATGGTAAATTAAAACACAGGTGAGACAATCCACGTATATCACCAAGATCATACTCCCCAAACGGGGAAGATCACAGTGGGATAGTTGATCACGGACAACATTTCAACTAGTTTTGCGGACTGGGCCACTTCATCAGGAAGGTATCTGCAATTTGATTGGCACATGATCAATAACAATGTAATTAATCACATATAGAAAAAAAAACAATGTTTAGAGCAATATATCAATCAAGTAAAGTACAAATATTACATGGGGGCATATGCGAGACTGCCTACCCGAATCCCGGCAAACACAAGACTCAAGGCGTCACCAGTAAAGGGGTCTCCCGCCGCGACTGGGAGAGACTAACAATTCAAGGGGTTGGAGTCTGGATAAAATAAAGTGCATGCAGTAGGTAAACTATGAACCAGTGACGTAGCAAGGGGGGGGTGCGGGGGTGCCGTGGCCCCGGGCGCAACATTTAGGGGGGCAAAATTTTGTGCCAGTAGTGTCACTACTGGCTGCCTCCTAATTTTAATTTCCTGTGTCCCCCGCGCTCCGGCGGCCATGTTCAGTGTCCGGTGCCCTGTGATTGGGTGTATGGGGGTCATGTGTGGCTGGCCTGTCCACGATCGCAGTTGCTCCTGAAGTCCCGCCTCCACACATGACCCCCATACGCCCAATCACAATGCGCCGGGAAACACTGAACATGGCCGTCGGAGCGCGGGGGAGACAAGCACTGGAAAGCGTAAGCCACCGGGGCCGCTGTCTTCTCCTCCTCCTCCTCCTCCTATCCTCCGGAGTCCGGACCAATGCAGGAGAGAAAGAGAGAGAGGCGCTGTATTTTTAGTGTCAGTATAGGAAGACTGTAGGCAGGACAGTGTAGTGTAGTGTACAGTTTAGTGGTCAGTGTAGTGTAGTGTACAGTATAGTGGTCAGTATAGTGTAGTGCACAGTATAGTGGTCAGTGTAGTGGACAGTATAGTGGTCAGTGTAGTGGAGAATATAGTGGTCAGTGTAGTGGACAGTATAGTGGTCAGTGTAGTGTAGTGGTCGGTATAGTGTAGTGGACAGTGTAGTGGACAGTATAGTGTAGTGTAGTAGTCAGTGTAGTGGACAGTATAGTGTAGTGTAGTAGTCAGTGTAGTGGACAGTATAGTGGTCAGTGTACTGGTGTGGACAGTATAGTGGTCAGTGTAGTGGACAGTATAGTGTAGTGGACAGTATAGTGGTCAGTGTAGTGGACAATATAGTGGTCAGTGTAGTGGTGTGGACAGTATAGTGGTCAGTGTAGTGTAGTGGACAGTATAGTGTAGTGGACAGTATAGTGGTCAATGTAGTGGACAGTATAGTGTAGTGTAGTAGTCAGTGTAGTGGACAGTATAGTGTAGTGGACAGTATAGTGGCCAGTGTATTGGACAGTATAGTGGTCAGTGTAGTGGACAGTATAGTGTAGTAGTCAGTGTAGTGGTGTGGACAGTATAGTGGTCAGTGTAGTGGACAGTATAGTGTAGTGGTCAGTGTAGTGGACAGTATAGTGTAGTGGCCAGTGTAGTGTTCAGTGTAGTGGTGTGGATAGTATAGTGGTCAGTGTAGTGGACAGTATAGTGGTCAGTGTAGTGGACAGTATAGTGTAGTGGTCAGTGTAGTGTAGTAGACAGTATAGTGGTCAGTGAAGTGGACAATATAGTGGTCAGTGTAGTGCACAGTATAGTGTAGTAGTCAGTGTAGTGGCGTGGACAGTATAGTGATCAGTATAGTGGATAGTGTAGTGTAGTGTAGTGGACAGTATAGTGATCAGTATAGTGGTCAGTGTAGTATAGTGTAGTGGACAGTATAGTGGTCAGTGTAGTGGACAATATAGTGGTCAGTGTAGTGCACAGTATAGTGTAGTGGACAGTATAGTGATCAGTGTAGTAGACAGTATAGTGGTCAGTATAGTATAGTGGACAGTATAGTGGTCAGTGTAGTGTAGTAGACAGTATAGTGGTCAGTGTAGTGGTGTGGACAGTATAGTGATCAGTGTAGTGTAGTAGACAGTATAGTGATCAGTGTAGTATAGTGGACAGTATAGTGGTCAGTGTAGTGTAGTGGACAGTATAGTATAATGGTCAGTGTAGTATAGTGGTCAGTGTAGTTCTCAGTGTAGTGGTCAGTGTAGTATAGTGGTCAGTGTAGTTCTCAGTGTAGTGGACAGTATAGTATAGTGGTCAGTGTAGTGTAGTGGACAGTATAGTATAGTGGTCAGTGTAGTATAGTGGTCAGTGTAGTTCTCAGTGTAGTGGACAGTATAGTATAGTGGACAGTATAGTATAGTGGTCAGTGTAGTTCTCAGTGTAGTGGACAGTATAGTATATTGGTCAGTGTAGTGTGTAATGGTCAGTAAAGGAATCAGGTTGATCAGTGTTGAAATCATGTAGGTTAGTGTAGTGGTCAGTATAGGAATCAGGTAGGTCAGTACTATTGTATTTGAAGGGACTCGAGGAGTGCTAAAAGTCCACAGGTTAAGGGGCACAAATTGCTTGCCTTGCCCCGGGTGCTGACAACCCACGCTACGCCACTGCTATGAACTAAAGCGAAATACATGTGAAAAAGGAAGGGGGGGGTGGGGGAGGAATTGTGAATGGATGGGGCTAAAGTGATCCAAAATAGAAGGAGGTTCCGAGTGAAGTGATGAATTTGCAATGGACATGTGGGGAATGGGGGGCAGTGGTTGAAAGATTGTAAATAACTTTAGAAAAGGAAAAGGAAAACCATGAGGATCAACACTTGGTTAATATTAAAAGAACCGTGAAAAACGTGTGAAGCAAGGTGGGAAGTGGAATGGGATTGAATTAGTGAACAAGGTGAGAGAAAGAGACACAGAAAAGCTATTAGACAAATTAAAGACAACAGAAAAAGGATAGTTATGGAAAAGATGGGGGGGGGGGGGGAGGGGGAGGGGGAATAGGCCTGGAACAGGCTGGACAGCGGGCACCAGAACATCAGGCTGGACAGCGGGCACTAGAACATCAGGCTGGTCATCAGGAGCCGGATCATCAGGAACTGGATCATCAGGCTGGGTATCAGGAACTGGATCATGAAGCTGGGAATCGGGCACCAGAACAGCAGGCAGGGCAGCGGACATCGGAACAGGCTGGACAGTGTGCACTGGAACATCAGGCTGGACAGCAGGCATTAGAACATCAGGTTGGGCATCAGGAAGCGGATCCTCAGGAACTGGATCATCAGGCTGGATATCGGGCACCAGAACAGCAGGCTGGGCAGCGGAAATGCAGGCTGGGTAGTGGACACCGGAACAACAGGTACCAGAACAGCAGGCTGGGTAGCGGGCACCGGAACAGCAGGCTGGTCAGTGGGCATCGGAACTGCAGGCTGGGTAGCGAGTACCGAAACAGCAGGCTGGGCAAAGGGCACCGAAACAGCAGGCTGGGCAATGGGCACTGGAACAGCAGGTTGGGCAACGGGTATTGGAACAGCAGGTTGGGTAGCTGGCACTGGAACAGCAGGCTGGGCAATGGGCACCAGAACAGCAGGCTGGGCAACGGGCACTGGAACAGCAGGTTAGGCAGCGTGTTCAGGTCTGTCAGACGAAGGCTAATCCCCTTTGGCCAAGGTGGAGGTAGACTGAAGCAGGTTGGCTGGTGTGGAGGCGGGATTAGACAGTGGCAGGATTGTGCAGGTTGTAAAAAAAGATCTGTAAGCGACTGTAGGGCTGTAACAGGAGGTGCAGCTAATGGAAGAGAAGAGCAGGAGGATGGTAAACAAGAGGGAGCAGTAGCTAAGAAGGATTCTTGTGGGATGGTTGCAGATAGCGGAGAAGAGGTAACTGGGTTGAAGGCAGGGTAGGTGCAGCAGGTGGAAACAGGGTACTGATACTTAATTGGTAGCAGGGTATACGGGGATGCAACTGTGGTTGCTATGGGTGATGGAGAAAGAGACCCCTGAGCAGGCAGGTCTCTGGCAGCAGGAATGGGCTGTTGCGATCTGACTGAGGCTGAGTTCAATAGATCTGACCATGCCTGTGGTAGAGGTTGAACAAAATTGGGCTTACACGTTGCCTTTCTGACCAGAGTCTGCATTGCATTAACACACTCTACTCAACACCTGCTAAGAACATGAGGAGTAGTGCTCAAAAAAATCATCCTCCAATAATCACACCAGAGATTCAAACTGATCCATACCGAAGGGGGGAGAAAAATCATCACTGCCTTTCGGAGTACTGGACAAAGCTAACTCTCCACAAACCTGAATCAAAGGCTGAACATCAAACAACATACGGCCCTGATCAACTAGGGAATGAGCAAGTCGGATACATTCTAGTAGCTGGTCACTGGTCCACTCCTTCACCATCCTCACCATCCTCTGTCACCAGGCATGTACTGGCCATCGGGACTACCGGGAGATTCCCGGTGGGCCGATGGCTCAGTGGGCCAGTCAGGTGCGGTCCTGGAGCCGCTCCTCTTTGACAGTGAGTGATCGCAATTTCACTCCTGTCAGGAGGAGCAGCTTCCATCATATGCTGGAGAGAGCATTAGGCTTTCTGCTCCCTCCAGCCTGCAAGGGGAGATAGACCAATGGTAGACTTTCCTTCCTCTCTCCCCTATCACTTGTTATCACATGACTGGAGAGAGGAACGAGAAGCTGCCTTAAAACGGTGAGTACATGTGGGAGGGGGAGGAGAGGGAGTACTCTCTGATGTGAAGGGGGATTCTGTTGCGGACACTCTGATGTAAGGGGGACTCTGTTGGGGACACTCTGATGTAAGCGGGACTCTGTTGGGGGGACACTGATGTAAGGGGGGCGCTGTTGTGGACACTCTGATGTGAAGTGGGCTGCTGATTGGGACACTCTGATGTAAGGGGGATGCTGTTGCTGACACTCTGATGTAAGGGGGACGCTGTTGGGGGCTCTCTGATGTAAGGGGGACGCTGTTGTGGACACTATGATGTAAGGGGGACGCTGTTGGGGACACTCTGATGTAAGGGGGACGCTGTTGGGGACACTCTGATGTAAGGGGGACGCTGTTGGGGACACTCTGATGTAAGGGGGACGCTGTTGGGGACACTCTGATGTAAGGGGGACGCTGTTGGGGACACTCTGATGTAAGGGGGACGCTGTTGGGGACACTCTGATGTAAGGGGGACGCTGTTGGGGACACTATGGTGTAAGGGGGACACTGTTGGGGACACTCTGATGTAAGGGGGACGCTGTTGGGGACACTCTGATGTAAGGGGGACGCTGTTGGGGACACTCTGATGTAAGGGGGACGCTGTTGGGGACACTCTGATGTAAGGGGGACGCTGTTGGGGACACTCTGATGTAAGGGGGACGCTGTTGGGGACACTATGGTGTAAGGGGGACACTGTTGGGGACACTCTGATGTAAGGGGGACGCTGTTGGGGACACTCTGTAAGGGGAACGCTGTTGGGGACACTCTGATGTAAGGGGGACGCTGTTGGGGACACTCTGATGTAAGGGGGACGCTGTTGGGGACACTCTGATGTAAGGGGGACGCTGTTGGGGACACTCTGATGTAAGGGGGAAGCTGTTGGGGACACTATGATGTAAGGGGGGTGCTGTTGGGGACACTCTGATGTAAGGGGGACACTGTTGGGGACACTATGATGTAAGGGGGGCGCTGTTGGGGACACTCTGATGTAAGGTTGATGCTGTTGGGGACACTATGATGTAAGGGGGACGCTGTTGGGGACACTCAAAATTAAAGTGGGCTGGTCATGAGGAAGTCCAGGGCCAAATTTTTGTCCCAGTCAAGCCCTCTTCGTTCACCAGCAAAGAAAAAGAAATAACTTCCTCCCGATGCATTTTCCCCTTAAAACGACAGAACCAGGGTGGCTTCCCTGTGCAGCCACTTCTGGTCAGGACTGGCCTTGGTATTATGTCAGGGACCGATGTGACCAGAGATATGTGGACTGTCACAGAAAATCCAAGCACAGGTTCAGTTTAAATGATAGCATTTATTAAAAGGTAAGTGAATATACAAAGTATAACTCACCTCCAATATGGCAAACAAAGTAACAAAACCAGCAACCAAAACCACAGTGACACACAACAAATGACTACCTAAACCAAACGTTGATATAGGTGTGGGATATAATCGTGATCGTAACAAGCCAGGGTCATACACAGGAGATTAAGCAGATAAGGCTGGGAGCGAGACAGGACAGGGAGAGGGTAACAGGAGACAGAGAGAGCAGGCGGGAAGGGATCTGGCTGCAGGGCAGGGGTCCAGGAATGGATGCAGGGTCCAGGAGCGGATGCAGGATTCAGGATTCGGCATACAGGAACACAGGATTCAAGAACGCAGGTCAGGGCACATAAATAAAATACCAAGGTGAGGTGTGCTAGTAATCACCAGGTTTAAGTACACTTCCTGCAATCAGTATCAGGTGATGCCTGATTGCAGGAGATGATGTCAGCTCCTGACTGCTGAGATCCACCCGCTGGTGGACACCAGAACTGCAGCCCATAGGTCTGGGAGCTACAGTGCTACCAGCAGGTGAAACCTTTCCTGACCCCCCCCCAGTTAAGCTTAGAGGATACAGAACAAGGGTGCACACACCGCTTCAGGCAAAAAATGGACACACCCGATCCAAGGTGCTAATCCCAGCTCATCACCATAGGCAATATCAAGAAGAGAAGAGAAGAAAAGATTGATCGCACACTTGGATCCAAAAGATGCCATAGAAAGTTCTTTATTGTCATGAGCAAGACAAAATTGCAACGATAATCAGTTGACGCGTTTCACATGAATATAACCGTGCTTGCGTTGTTTTCGTGTGAAACGCGTCAACTGATCATCATTGCAATTTTGTCTGGCTCATGACAATAAAGACATTTCTACAGCATCTTTTGGATCCAAGTGTGCGATCAATCTTTTCTTCTCTTCTCAGCTTAGAGGATCCTACACCCAGCAGTCTCTTGCTTGTCAAAACCACTTCTGCTCTTATTACTCCTGTCAGCCTTGTAACAGAGGGAAGGTGCCCCCATGCATAAAGTTAACAATTGCGCCCAGGGCAGCTGCCCCTCTGGCCCACCCCGTGTCCGAGTCGTGGTCATTGTCACTTCTTTGGTTCAGTAATCAGCCTGGAGGACCAGGGTTCCATGGAATCCTAGGGTTCCTCCAGAGGTTGCTAGGGGCTACTTGAGCGATGAGCAATTTCTGCCTCTCAAATAGATTCCCACTGACACCACTGATCTTTTTAGCTACCTGTAAGGGGGGGAATTCTTCCCAATGAGCACAAGTGTAAGGATAATTCTTCCCGCTGACTATCACACTGATGTATCATGAGTTGTAGATATAGTCATTTTTAGGATGGGTTCCCTGTGACCAGAAAGTTATTTCAAGGGTTCCTCTGTGTTGAAAAGGTTTAGAAAAGTTACTCTAGGGCTATGCTTTTCTAAAACTTTATTGCAGAACTTGAACTTGGATAGGTCCAGGTTAACTGTGGGATACTCCAGTAACTTGAGGACTCTAATCTTCCTCCTACGAATGGGAGCAGAGTTCTTGCTTGCAGCAAATATTGGACTAAGCAATACCAGGACACCATAGACAATGTCCCCTTTAGGCAACTCTGACTCTAGCAGAGGGGTCTCCAAACTTTGTACACAAAGGGCTGGTTTACTGTCCTTCAGACTTTAGGGGGACCAGACTGTGCCCAGCGGAAATAGAAAATTTCTCTGGCATCAGTGGGAGTAAACAGTGCCCAATATTTTGTATTAGGGGGAGGAATATCACCCCATTGTTGATGGCAGTGGAAGAAATGACACTCCATTGTTGATGTCAGTGGCAGGAATTATGCCTCACTTTTGGTGTCAGAGGGCAGAATAGTGTCTCATAAACAGTGCCCCAAAGGCTGGGTAAAGGCAAGAAAAAGGGCCACATCTGGCTCAGGGCCGCAGTTTAGAGACTCCTGCTCTAGAACAAAAGGGGTAGCACCATTACACAATCTCAGGGATCTCTCACACCATCTGTGCTCACTAATGTCCTTGATTAATTGGATGCTTCCTTTCATTATATTCCAGACACCTCTCCTGTGAGCTCAGGTCAGATCCACAAAGACAGTCCCTCAGTCAGCTTCAACAGGTTTCAGCAGAACAGGTCCTCCCAGTTAGCCCATCCTATACCTCAATGAACAGCAGACACCATGGCAGGCCTGCCCAGAAGAGCAGCAGCCCTCCATTCCCAGGATCTCCTCCTCTAGGACAAGAACCCCTCTGCTCCAAGTCTCAGAGTATTTATGAACACTCCCAGCCACCACCCGGGCACCTCTCCCCAGGGACTGGCCTGGGCTGCATATTTGACTCTCCCAACCCACTAGCTTCCAGAACCTTTCCAGACAGACAGGGGGAAGCAGTCAACGCTGCAGACAATGAAACAGAGAACAGACCAAAACAATCACATGCAGCTCAACTGATTACAGTGAGTTAGAACTAAATTTACCTGACCTAGCACCTATCTATAGGGATGCTACACATTGGAAGTCAGTGAGTCAAAACAACAGTAGGCTGGCTTTGCCAATGAGGCCATTGAAATGTACTTAAAAACTTTTTTGAACTGAAGTTTAACTTCGTTCTCATGTAAACTAAGACTCCCGATTTTCCTCCATCACCTCGAAGTGCCTTCTACTCCATTAATGATTTTATTTCTGCTAGTTTTTCAAGTAAAGTAGCAGCGGTGTGGTCAGAGCCACTCCTATTAATATTCGAGTGTAACAGCTTAAAATATATTTGCTTATTGCTTAAAATACCCCCTGGCAGGATTCTTCAGGGAGGCAAAATTTGGAATTGATTTACCCATGAATAAATAAGTTACAGTAATTTATTAATCAGAGTCGTTACCTGAATTTAAAGCAGGTTGTGATGCACAGACAGTTTAATGAGAGGCAGACTTTGTGTCTAACCTGAATAATTTGCATCTTAAAATGTTTAGAACTATCAGCCTCGGCCCATTTGTTTTCCCCCTTTAGCTTCTTAAAGGGACCGATAGCATTTTATACTTTATCTGAAAGTGTAGTTAAAGTGGTTGTAAACTTCTGAAATGAAAAAAAATGAACAAAGCAAATCCTTCTATAGTGTGCACTTGCTTCAATCCAAAGCTCTTATGCCCTGTACACACGGAAAATGTGTGATAGGACCTCGTTGTCGGAAATTCCGACCGTGTGTGGGCTCCATCACACATTTTCCATCGGATTTTCCGACACACAAAGTTTGAGAGCAGGCTATAAAATTTTCCGACAACAAAATCCGTTGTCGGAAATTCCGACCGTGTGTACACAAATCCGGCGCACAAAGTGCCACGCATGCTCAGAATAAATTAAGAGACGAAAGCTGTTGGCTACTGCCCCGTTTAGAGTGCCGACGTACGTGTTTTACGTCACCGCGTTTAGAACGATCGGATTTTCCGACAACTTTGTGTGACCGTGTGTATGCAAGACAAGTTTGAGCCAACATCCGTCGAAAAAAAATCCTAGGATTTTGTTGTCGGAATGTCCGATCAATGTCCGATCGTGTGTACAGGGCATTAGTGTATTTTTTTGTCTGCTCTGGCAGTCCTCTGCACGAGTCTCTTCTGACAGGTTATGCTGACTCTAAGCAATTATGAGTGTTTACAGCACACAGTCTATGAATGACAGCCTCAGCTGTGCATGTTACCCTGTGAGACTGTGTAGGTGATGTGTCTATTCCTTCCACTCAGGTCTCAGATTACACTCAGCTATGCAGTGTGCTACATCAGATGCCCACCCCCTGCCTGGTTGTGCTCCCAGGCTCCGGTAAAAGCCCCGGAACCACGGGAGGAGGGGGTGGGGGGGCACCGCATTACTTTCACTTTCAAGCCGGGAGCTGGCTAAACAAAACCCGCTACTGCAGCCATCAGCTTGTGATGAAAGGTTCACTTTTTGGATGTACGTAGTACGTCCAAAGAGCTGAACTGACTATAGTTTGGTGAGTGTGCTTTTGATTACGGTGGTGGCACTCAGTGTTTTCGTTTCATTACAAGGATCTGCTGCATGGTGGAAGATCTTTTTTATTTGAATATACACTATATTGGAAGTCTTTAGGTTTGGGTATCAAACTTTGTTTGCCAGGGGCCACGCGCGTTATCACACCGCTGAATCATTACAATATGTTTAGATGTCGGCATTGCCAAATTCTTACTCTGAGTAAAAAAAAATGCCTGTTGTCATGAGCCTCTGAAAATTGGGAGGGTTTGTCGGAATTCTTCCTAAACTGGATTAAAGCCAGAGCTAAATAAGAATAATAACAATAATAGTCAGGAATATTATACAGTAACATAAAAGTCCCTCCACTTCATCCCAGGCCTTTGATCCCAATAATGAATTGCCATTAGTAAGAGTGAGATGTACTGCTGCCTGTTGTGAATCACTGAAGAGGGAAGATCTTTATTTGCAGGTTCAATTATGCTTATGTGTACAGGAAGAAAAATTTCACAGCAAGATGAATTTGCTGCATGAAGCAGGAAGGTGAAGAAATAAGGCATGATCAGGGGCAGACTGACCATTCGGGCACTCGGGCACTGCCCGAGGGGCCCATGCCACTAAGGGGCCCCATCAGGGTTGCAGCCTCAATAAAACCAGAGACAGTATGTAAAAATCTGTGTTTTTTTTTAAAATCCCAAGATTATAGCTGCCCCGCCTCTCCAGTACCTTTTCAGTGTGTGTATGTGTATTCTGTGTGTGTATACTGTAGGTGTATATTGTGTGTCTGTGTGTGTATACTGTATGTGTGTGTGTATACTGTGTGGCTCCATAATCTATTGCCTGGGGGCCCCCATAATCTCCTATTGCCCGGGGGCCCCATAATCTTCTCCTATTGCCCAGGAGCCCCATAATCTCCTATTGCCCGGGGGCCCCATTAGATGTTGGCAGTCCGCACCTGGGCATGATATCACAAAGCATAAAGCAAGGATAACCAATTATTGTAAAGTAAGGCACGTTCCAATGGCATTTACATTGAATTAACTGAAATTCAGTTTGGAGATGGACTTTGCTTTTAAGTTTAGCCACCCAACAACCTTCTTTATACAGAGACTTCTACGGTAGTAGATCAGAAATGATAACTTCTGCTACTGTTCTGTCCATTCCGGGTAAACTAGGCCTGTATGAATTTCCAATAGCTGTCTAGCTTGACTTCTGTTGGAGAACCGGGTCACCTCCTAGTATAGGAAGGGTACCTAAAAGTGACAGCTGAAGGTGAACAGCCCTTCACCTTTAGCAGTCACTTTTAGGTACCCTTCATATACTTGGAGGCCATCAGCCTCTGGAACAAAGAAGAGCTTTTCCCCCTTAGCTATAATTTTTAGGTAATCTTTACAGTGCCTTGAAAAAGTATTCATACTTTTTACAACCAAAAACGTAAATGTATTTTATTGGGATTTTATGTGATAGACCAACACAAAGTGACATATATTTGTGAAGTGGAAGGAAAATGAGAAATAGTTTTGACATTTTTTTTTTTTTACAAATAAATATCTTAAAAGAGGGGCAAGCATTTGTATTCAGTCCCCCTGAGTCAATACTTTGTAGAACCACCTTTCTCTGCAATTACAGCTGCAAGTCTTTTTGGGGATGTCTCTACCAGCTTTGCACATCTAGAGAGGGACATTTTTGCCCATTCTTCTCTGCAAAATAGCTCAAGCTCTGTCAGATTGGATGGAGAGCGTCTGTGAGCAGCAATTTTCTAGTCTTGCCACAGATTCTCAATTGGATTTTGGTCTGGACTGTGACTGGGCCATTCTAACACATGAATATGCTTTGATCTAAACCATTCCATTGTAGCCCTGGCTGTATGTTTCGGGTCGTTGTCCTGCTGGAAGGTGAACCTCCGCCCCAGTCTCAAGTCTTTTGCAGACTCTAACAGGTTTCCTTCTAAGATTGCCCTGTTTTTGGCCCCATCCATCTTTCCATCAACCCTGACCAGCTTCTCTGCCCCTGCTGAAGAAAAGCATCCCCACAACATGATGCTACCACCACCATGTTTCACGGTGTGGATGGTGTGTTCAAGGTGATGTGCAGTGTTAGTTTTCCACCACACATAGCGTTTTGCTTTTAGACCAAAAATGTTCAATTTTGGTCTCATCTGATCAGAGCACCTTCTTCCACGTGTTTGCTGTGTCCCCCACATGACCTCTAGCAAACTGCAAATGGGACTTCTTATGGCTTTCTTTCAACAATGGCTTTCTTCTTGCCACTCTTCCATAACAGTAACAGACAGATGCTTGCAAGCAAGGACAGGGACAAGCCGGGGTCGATACAGGTGGAGTTCAGAAGTAATAAAGGTAAGCCGGGTCAATAGCTTGAGACAGATGCAGAGTAAACAAGGTTGCAGGTTAGCACGGTAATGCTGTAGACAAGACATCACTGATCCTGTGTACTGGCTCAGTTTAAATAGGTCATTTGGCGCCAACATTTGTCACGTGGTGTGCATGCGCATGCAAATGCACACCTGTGCATATCTATGAGCATTCCTATACATATTGGTGCACACGTGAGCACGAGCTCGTGCACATCCCTATGTGCACGTGAAGAACCGTGAACAGAAAATTGCCTGACAGAGCCATCTTGTCTGCTGGAATGCCCTTCCTGACAGTACCCTTTATATACTTGGAAGCCACCAGGTTCTCAAACAGAGAAGAGCTCTTCCCCTTTAGCTTTCACTATTAGGATCCCCTTATATACTTGGAGGCCACAAGGTTCTCAAACAGAGAAGAGCTCTTCACCTTTGGCTGTCACTTCTAGGTAACCTTTATATACCTGGAGGCCACCAGGTTCTCAAATTGAGAAAAGCTCTTTATCTTTAGGTGTCACTCTTAGGTACCCTTCATATGTTTGGAGGCCACCAGGTTCTCAAACAGAGAAGAGCTCTTCACCTTTAGCTGTCACTTTTAGGTAACCTTCATATACATGGAGGCCAACAGGTTCTCAAACAGAGAAGAGCTCTTCACTTTTAGCTGTCAATTTTAGGTAACCTTCAAATATTTGGAGGCCACCAGGTTCTGGAACTGAGAAGAGCATTCACCTTTAGTTGTCACTCTTAGATATCCTTCATATACTTGGAGGCCACCGGCTTCTTGATTTGAGAAGAGCTCTTGTCAGGAGCGTATGAGAACCTGCTCCGTTATAACTGCTGGTTCAAGCATCCTGGTTTTGGCTATGGCATTCTTCTTGTCTGTCTATCCACCTGCAAGGTGATTGATTGCGGCCAGACTCTGGGTGACGTGGAGACCAGATCTGATTTAAGTCAGCCAAACCTTCAGTCTCATGCCTATGATAGAGTGTAATCAGGTGTGTAATACCTGATCAAGCTGCCTGTCTGCCATGCTCTGCTAGATGGATTTCCCTGTGTTTCAACCTCAGACTGGATAACAGCTATTCTTTGAACTCTGCCTGCCTTTTACTTGGGCTGTCATTAAACCACTCTGCCTGTCTGCCAACCGCATGTACCTGTTTGCTTTGTTCAGTTCGCACCTGCCCTGGTGTTGTAGCCAGGCACTATAGCATTGTGTATAAGTCATGGGGGCAAACGAGTACTTGTAGGCCTGTTTGCCTTATGGGAAAGGGGGCTGCTATAGGAGAAGAACACAGTAGCTAGCTACAGTGGCTGACCACCTGCGTTTGGGGTAAGCGTGACAGCTCTTTATCTTTAGGTGTCACTTTTATGTACCCTTCATATATTTGGAGTTCACCATTATCTGGAACAGAGCAGAGCTCTTCATCTTTAGCTGTCACTTTTAGGTAACCTTCATAAATGTAGAGGCCACCAGGTTATCAAACAGAGAAGAGCTTTCACCTTTAGTGTCACTCTTAGGTAACCTTTAGAAACTTGGAGGCCACCAGGTTCTCAAACAGAGAAGAGCTCTTCACCTTTAGCTGTCACTTTTAGGTACTCTTCATATACTTGGAGGCAACCAGGTTCTCAAACAGACAAGAGCTTTTCACCTTTAGCTGTCACTCTTAGGTACTCTTCATATACTTGGAGGCCAACAGATCCTCGGATTGAGAAGAGCTCTTTATCTTTAGGTGTCGCTTTTAGGTACCCTTTATATATTTGGAGGCCTCCAGATTCTGGAACAGAGAAGAGCTCTTCACTTTTAGATACACTTCATAAACTTGGAGGCCACCAGGTACGAGAACAAAAAAGAGCTCTTCACATTTAGCTGTCACTCCTAGGTAACCTTCATATACTTGGATGCCACAAGGTTCTCTAACAGAAAAGAGTTTTTCACTGATGCGCACTCCTGGATGTAAAATGGACTTTGATGGGCATTTCTGGGTCTAAGAAGAATTTTGATGGGTGCTCCTAAACTAGATGTAAGGGGGGACTCTGACTGGCACTCATAAATGTAAAGAAGAGCTTACATCAGGGGTAGGCAACCTCAGCCCTCCAGCTGTTTTGAAACTACAAGTCCCATGAGACATTGCAAGACCCTGACACTCACAGGCATGACTCCTAGAGGCAGAGGCATGATGGGATTTGTATTTTCACCACAGCTGGAGGGCCGAGGTTGCCTACCCCTGGCTTACATAATAAAACTGTTTTGGGGTTTTTTTGGCCTGCAAATTTTTGTAAAATTTACAGTGTGGCCCTCATACCGAAGAGTTTGTAGACTGCTTTAGATCTCACTCCCCCAACTGTCGTAGATCGTCAGGTAATAGTGAGCTTACGTTAGGGGACTAACCGTAACACTCATCCGAATATTCCTAAACTAGGAGCTCACTGATGTGCTCATAAAAAGTGAAATGATTTGCAGGACGGACTGAAATCCCCGGCATCCACCGCTAGTTTTTAATTACAGATCTGACAGCGGAAGATTCGGGATCTCATACTTATTATTGAATTATGTCACCGTTTGCCAATATATTTCCTTATTGACTGGCACTTCATCACTTGCAATTAATGAGTCCTCTCCGACATTGCCACTAATTGAAGTATCAAGGATAAGCAAGACATTATCTGGCTAATATGAATTACAATAAGTCAAAAATTGATTTGACAAAGAAACTTTCATTAAACGAAAAAAAAGTATCCAGGCGGCTTGTTTAAAGTAGAACGCTACACCAAAAAATTACATTAGGATGGTTAGTGCTTGGCTGGAATAAAGGATTTTCTTTTTTCTGTGCCACCAATTAGTGATTTTGGATGGAGTGTAGAAGGGTTGGAACCCCAACTAGGTTTTTTTTGCTTGTGAACAAAGTCAATGAAAGCACCGTTGCAAAAAAAAAAATTGTAATGGGAATGTCTCGGCATTCACTCAAAAGTCACAAATAATGCCCATAATGTTTGTAATGTGTGTGAAATTTCAGTGTCTACCTGTTGTCTTTTGCAGGGTGAATGTAACATTCCCTAACATTCGATCCTAAGAGAAAAAAGCCTTAAGAGCATTTGTCCAGGAGAGCTTAACCACTTAATCGCTGGGTCCACACATCGTATGGACCTGACAGTGGAGGGGGTTACACACACTCCTGGTGTCTGCAGCCACTGGTAGTGTGTGTATATCTGACAAGCTGACTTTTGGCTGTTAGATGGAAGCAGTCCGACCTCTGGATTGCTTCCACCCCCCCCCCCCCCACCAGCAATAGGTGCCCCCTATGCACGTGCCCCCACCATGTATCCCAGGCTCTGCTTTCCAATCTGCAGGCCCGGGACTGGCATGGTGGGTGCTGACAGGTAAAGGGGAGGGAGCTGACCCTGGATGTCTCATTAAAGAAGCAGCGAGAGAAGCAGCTTAAGGAGCAAGGAGAGAGAAGAGTGACAGAGACATGAGCTCATCCTGGTGCTGCTTCTCTTTTTGCTGTCTAGTCACAGGCTGGGTGGAAGGTCCATGGCAGCCTGTGCTTATAGGAAGTGGTTTAACTGATGCAGGCTAACAGAAAGGGAGAGAGAAGCAGCTCAAGGTGGATGATGATAGGAGCAGAGAGCAGAGTGACAGATAGATGAGCGAAACAGTCTGCTGCTTCACCTTTAACTGTCCAGTTGCAGGTCAGGGACAGGTCCATGACAACCTGTGATTATAGGAAGTGGTTTGAATTCTGCTGGCCACGAGAAGCAGAGAGTAGAGTGACAGAGAGATTAGCTCATCATGGTGCTGCTTTTCCTTTCACTGTCCAGTCACAGGCTGAGGGCAGGTCCATAACAATCTGTGCTTATAGGACGTGGTTTGAATTATGCTGGCCACAAGAAGCAGAGAGTAGAGTGACAGAGAGATTAGCTCATCATGGTGCTGCTTTTCCTTTCACTGTCCAGTCAAAGACTGAGGGCAGGTCTATAACAACCTGTGCTTCTAGGAAGTGGTTTGAATTTTGCTGGCCACGAGAAGCAGAGAGTAGAATGACAGAGAGATTAGCTCATCATGGTGCTGCTTTTCCTTTCACTGTCCAGTCACAGACTGAGGGCAGGTCCATAACAACCTGTGCTTATAGGAAGTGGTTTGAATGATGATGGCTAACAGAAAGGGGGGGGGAGCAGCTCAAGATGGATGCTGATAGGTCCATAGTGACAGAGAGATGAGCTAATCAGTCTGCTGCTTCTCCTTTCTCTGTCCAGTTACAGGTCAGGCCATGTCCATGACAACCTGTGCTTATAAGAAGTGGTTTGAATGATGCTGGCCAAGAAAAGCAGAGGTGGAAGCAGCTCAAGGAGCATGCTAATAGGTGGTGAGAGTAAAATGAGAGAGACATGAGCTCATCATGGTGCTGCTTCTGCTTTCAATGTCCAGTCACAGGCTGAGGGCAGGTCCATGGCAGCCTGGCTTATAGGAAGTGGTTTGAATGATGCTGGCCAAGAAAAGCAGAGGGGGGGGGCAGCAGCTCAAGGAGCATGCTGAAAGTGGAGAGAGTAGAGTGAGAGAGACGGGAGCTCATCATGGTGCTTCTTCTCCTTTCACTGTCCAGTCACAGGCTGAGGGCAGGTCCATGGCAGCCTGTGCTTATAGGAAGTGGTTTGAATGATGCTGGCCATGAGAAGTGGAGGGAGAAGCAGCTCAGGGGGCATGCTGACAACAGAGTGACAGAAAAATGAGCTCATCAGTCTGCTGCTTCTCCTTTCACTGTACAATCACAAGCTAAGGGAAGGGACAAGACCTGTAAGTGTTACTGAACTGCAGCAGAGAAAAACCAGGTCATCTGTCCTGCCAGCGTTGTGTGGCAGAGCTGTGTATATTTCAGGACTCGTTGGACAGTGATGCCAATCCTTTGACAGAAAAAAAACAGCTCTAAGTGATGTATTTCACGTGTGTATTCAGCGGTGTGCCTGGAAATTGGTTTGATCGCGCTATTATATATAGCTTGAAAAAAAAAACTGTAAGAAGCCTGTATTTACTATATTTATAAAATAACGGCACCGCATGGCAAAATGATTTTACACCTAAAAATATCCATCAGCTCAGCCTTGGTGTGAAAATACAGAGCTGACTAGGTGAGTAAAAGCCGCCCATTCAACCTTCAGCTGTGCAAGATGTGATCATTCAGTAGCAGGAGGAAGATGTGCGCGCGGCGTAATTAGCGAGTCAAAGAAAATCCAGGTGTTCTCAGGAACAGAAAATTGTATAAAAGTTGTGATTTTCAAGGTTTCCGGTTCTCTGAAAATGAAAACAAGAAAAACGGCACTGAATGCAATGTAAATGGATGCATTTAGCACCCACAAAACAAATGAACATAAATCAGGTATCAAAAGTCCCACTTCACATGAGCCCTGAGCAAAAAATTGCTATTGGTAAAAAAAAAATGTATCAGTAACCCTCAGATATGATATATGAACAAAGTATATCCCTCTATAGCGTGTACTTGTCTCACTCCAGAGCAATAAGTGTCATTTCTGCTGCCTCCTTCCTCTACTATCAGCATGAGTCACTTCTAAGAGGTTATGTGGACACCAGACAATCTTGAACCCTGCACTTTGTGTGTAGTGCACTCCTGAACTCAGCTCCCTGTGTGTAGTGCACTCCTGAACCCTGCACTCTGTGCTTAGCACACTCCTGAACCATGCACTCTGTGCATAGCACACTCCTGAACCCTGCACTCTGTGCATAGCACACTCCTGAACCCTGCATTCGGTGTGTAGTGTACTCCTAAACCCTGCACTCTGTGCATAGCACACTCCTGAATCCTGCACTCTGTGCATAGCACACTCCTGAACCCTGTACTCTGTGCATAGCACACTCCTGAACCCTGCACTCTGTACATAGCACACTCCTGAACCCTGCACTCTGTACATAGCACACTCCTGAACCCTGCACTATGTGCATAGCACACTCCTGAACCCTGCACTCTGTGCATAGCACACTCCTGAACCCTGCACTCTGTGCATAGCACACTCCTGAACCCTGCACTCTGTGCATAGCACACTCCTGAATCCTGCACTCTGTGCATAGCACACTCATGAACCCTGCACTCAGTGCATAGCACACTCCTGAATCCTGCACTCTGTGCATAGCACACTCCCGAACCCTGTACTCTGTGCATAGCACACTCCTGAACCCTGCACTCTGTACATAGCACACTCCTGAACCCTGCACTCTGTGCATAGCACACTCCTGAACGCTGCACTCTGTGCATAGCACACTCCTGAACCCTGCACTCTGTGCATAGCACACTCCTGAACCCTGCACTCTGTGCATAGCACACTCCTGAATCCTGCACTCTATGCATAGCACACTCATGAACCCTGCACTCAGTGCATAGCACACTCATGAACCCTGCACTCTGTGCATAGCACAATCCTGAACCCTGCACTCTGTGCATAATGCACAACTGAACCCTGCAATTTGTGTGTAGTACACTTGTGAACCCTGCGCTCTGTACATAGTCTATTCCTGAACCCTGTACTCTGTGTGTAGCTCACCCCTGAACCCTGCATTATGTGTGTAGCTCACTCCTGAACCCTGCCCTCTGTGCTTAACACACTCCTGACCAGTGGCAGCCCATCCATAGGGGGCGCACGGGTGCCACCCCCCCACCCATCAGTCACAAAAAAGAAAATAATATTTTTTTTTAAAAGGCCCCTTTTAAAAAAAAAATAGAAAAAAAAATGTTCTTTAAGTGCACTGTGTTCGGGCGAGGGACACAGTGCACTATGGGAAGCGCCGCGTTAATGCAATCACGAGATTGCAGACGAGGTGCTTCATTTGCAGGTTTTTGACCTGCTTTGCGGCGCATTCCAAAGCATCGACCAGCTTCCGCACATAGTATTACTACGGGCGGGAGCTTTATTCATCTAGTTAAGAGGTTACTTTCGGTTTCCCTCTGGAACAGAGTGATGTCGGCAGCTCTGTGGAACGCACGGCCTGAGTGGAGCTGCCTGTAAGGTAAGTGAGGCTGCATTTGATGGGACACAGTGAGGCTGCATTTGATGGGGCACAGTGAGGCTGCATATGATGGGGCACAGTGAGACTGCATATGATGGGACACAGTGAGGCTTCATTTGATGGGGCACAGTGAGGCTACATATGATGGGGCACAGTGAGGCTGCATATGATGGGGCACAGTGAGACTGCATATTCTGGGCACAGTGAGGCTGCATATGATGGGACACAGTGAGGCTGCATATGATGGGCACAGTGGCTGCATTCGATGCTGCACAGGGGCTGCATTTGATGGGACACAGTGAGGCTGCATATGATGGGCACAGTGAGGCTGCATATGATGGGGCACAATGAGGCTGCATATGATGGGGCACAGTGAGGCTGCATATGATGGGACACAGTGAGGCTGCATATGATGGGCACAGTGAGGCTGCATATGATGGGACACAGTGAGGCTGCATATGATGGGACACAGTAAGGCTGCATATGATGGGCACAGTGAGGCTGCATATGATGGGCACAGTGGCTGCATTCGATGTTGCATAGGGGCTGCATTTGATGGGACACAGTGGGTGCATAAGATGGGCACAATGGCTGCATAAGATGGGCACAGTAGCTGTATTTGATGGGGCCCAGTGGCAGCATTTGATGGCACAGTGGCTGCATTTGATGGTACACTGGCGGCAATTGATGGGCACAGTGGCTGTGTTTGATGGGCACAGTGGCTGCATTTGATGGCACAGTGGCTGCGTTTGATGGCACAGTGAGGCTGCAATTGATGGGGTTTTTTTTCAGAATTTTTCAGTTTGTTTGCGCCCCCCCTAAAAAATTTGAGCACCAGCCGCCACTGCTCCTGACCCCTGTACTCTGTGCCTAGCACACTCCTGAACTCTGCAGTTTTTCAAATACTCAGACCAGCCGGTCTGGCACCAACAACCATGCCACGTTCAAAGTCTTAAATCCCATTTATTCTCCATTCTGATGCTCAGTTTGAACTTCAGCAAGTCGTCTTCACCATGTCTAGATGCCCAAATGCATTGAGTTGCTGCCATGTGATTGGCTGATTAGCACTTTGTGTTACCAGGCAATTGAACAGGTGTACTTAATAAAGTGAGCGGTGAGCGTGTCTTTCAGGGTACTGCTTAGGCACAATTAACACTTTTAAACATTCCCTATAACATAGCAAATCTTCATTTTTTTTAGTTCAGCTGCTCTTTAAGAGAAGAGATATGTTCTCAGAGGCCGATGTATTTCTAAAGCTGCTGAAAGCAACACTATAAGGTCAGATGGAGAGCGATTCTTGTTACCTGGGAATGATTGGATCTCTGGGAGCCAGAATGGTGTTGGGAATCAGTGTTGCCAGGCAGGAGTTGACTCTGTAGCTCCTCACCCTGGACACCGCAGGGACTGTCACTTCTGGTTTTAAGTGATGCTTTTGTGGATTTCCTATCAGACTGTAGGGTTTGTTCTGCAGCACCCATCTGTGAGGATTTCTCTCTGTAATAGTAGCCTGCAGCAAGAAAAGAGGAGTTGTCACCACAGCCACAAGAGCATCTCATCCTTGGGCTGTCATCTAAAAGTACCTGCGGCTGGAGGCGCTAAATCAGGCCTGAGCCCACGGAGTATTACCTGAATTCCATTATCCGGAAATCCATTCCCCACAATGTACTAGAAGAAATGAATAAAATATTTGCTCTGCTGTAAAAACGTAAAAATTTAATCTATACAAACAGACCCATTGAGCATTTCTGATTTCTTCAGAGCTCTGCTTAAAGAAAAAGTTAAGGAAGAACTCCGCTAAGCATAATGTAAAAAACCAAGCATTATATACCTCGTATCATTTTAATTTAGAGGCATTGAGGAAGGAATTCTAAATACTGTACATGGACTTTTTTGCAAACTGTGGAACCTAAAGGGAGGGAGGGATGCTAATTATATTGGAAGTAATTGGGAAGAGTGCTCCTTACATTGATATGTCCCTTACATTGGTGATCAGTGAGAAGAATGTTCCTTACATTGGTGATCAGTGAGAAGAATGTTCCTTACATTGGTGATCAGTGGGAAGAATGTTCCTTACATTGGTGATCAGTGAGAAGAATGTTCCTTACATTAATGATCAGTGAGAAGAATGTTCCTTACATTGGTGATCAGTGGGAAGAATGTTCCTTACATTGGTGATCAGTGAGAAGAATGTTCCTTACATTGGTGATCAGTGAGAAGAATGTTCCTTACATTGGTGATCAGTGAGAAGAATGTTCCTTACATTAATGATCAGTGAGAAGAATGTTCCTTACATTGGTGATCAGTGAGAAGAATGTCCCTAACATTGGTGATTAGTGGGAAGAATGTTCCTTACATGGGTGATCAGTGAGAAGAATAATCCTTACATTGGTGGTCAGTGGGAAGAATGTTCCTTACATTGGTGATCAGTGGGAAGAATGTTCCTTACATTGGTGGTCAGTGGGAAGAATGTCCCTTACATTGGTGATCAGTGGGAAGAATGTCCCTTACATTGGTGGTCAGTGAGAAGATTGTTCCTTACATTGGTGATCAGTGAGAAGAATGTCCCTTACATTGGTGGTCAGTGAGAAGAATGTCCCTTACATTGGTGGTCAGTGAGAAGAATGTCCCTTACATTGGTGATCAGTGAGAAGAATGTTCCTTACATTGGTGGTCAGTGGGAAGAATATCCCTTACATTGGTGATCAGTGAGAAGAATGTTCCTTACATTGGTGATCAGTGAGAAGAATGTTCCTTACATTGGTGATCAGTGAGAAGAATGTTCCTTACATTGGTGGTCAGGGGGAAGAATGTTCCTTACATTGGTGATCAGTGAGAAGAATGCTCCTTACATTGGTGATCAGTGGGAAGAATGTCCCTTACATTGGTGGTCAGTGGGAAGAATGCTCCTTACATTGGTGATCAGTGGGAAGAATGTCCCTTACATTGGTGGTCAGTGAGAAGAATGTTCCTTACATTGGTGATCAGTGGGAAGAATGTCCCTTACATTGGTGATCAGTGAGAAGAATGTTCCTTACATTGGTGATCAGTGGGAAGAATGTCCTTTACATTGGTGATCAGTGAGAAGAATGCTCCTTACATTGGTGATCAGTGAGAAGAATGCTCCTTACATTGGTGATCAGTGAGAAGAATGCTCCTTACATTGGTGATCAGTGAGAAGAATGTTCCTTACATTGGTGGTCAGTGAGAAGAATGTTCCTTACATTGGTGATCAGTGGGAAGAATGCTCCTTACATTGGTGATCAGTGGGAAGAATGTCCCTTACATTGGTGGTCAGTGAGAAGAATGTTCCTTACATTGGTGATCAGTGAGAAGAATGTTCTTACATTGGTGATCAGTGGGAAAAATGTTCCTTACACTGGTGGTCAGTGGGAAGAATGTTCCTTACATTGGTGATCAGTGAGAAGAATGTTCTTACATTGGTGATCAGTGGGAAAAATGTTCCTTACACTGGTGGTCAGTGGGAAGAATGTTCCTTACATTGGTGATCAGTGGGAAGAATGTTCCTTACATTGGTGATCAGTGAGAAGAATGTTCTTACATTGGTGATCAGTGGGAAAAATGTTCCTTACACTGGTGGTCAGTGGGAAGAATGCTTCTTTCATTGTGGGTCATTGGGAAGAGTGTCTGGATACTTCAGTGGTCATTTAGGAACTCCTAGCACAAAAAAATTCTTTGCAGACTTTGTCCTGAGGCTGGACAAACAACGTGGCACCATGAACGGGAGAATGCGTTGGTTTAAAGCAAGGCAAAGTCATTGGGAGGGCTGGCAATAGGGAAGACTTCAACCCTAGCTGTGCCCCCCGCTCTAGGCTGCAGCCTATACAGCTTCAGCCCAGTCCTTATTTTCTAGAGCAGTATTTTTTACCAGGGTTCCTCCAGAGGCTGCTGGGAGTTCCTTGAGCAATGAACAATTTCTTGCCTCTCATAACCCTAAATTCCCAGAAAAATTAAGCTGCCTAATTAAAAATGCTTGAAAACTAAGCTGTCTTTGTAAGAACCCAAATTGGATTTCTTCATTCTGGAAGTAACAAGGCAAGGTTCGCTTTCCCACTGGGTCTTTATACTGTCTGAAATCTTGCTGCTGATAGGGGGCTATAGGCAGTACTTCCGCACTGGGCCCAGTCCCTATTGGGTCAGTATGGGGGCCAGGCAAGGCAGAGGCTACATTTGGGTGGCCCCAATGCGGCATCAATGGCTCAGTCTGGAGCCCGAGCTAGCCCCTCCTTTCATAGCCACCAAGTGGGACTATGGAGTTTGAAGCTTCTGCTCAAGTTGGGCTGCATGGCAAGGACATTAAATTACTGCAATGACTGATGCACAGCAACTGTGCACTGCCAGGGGAGGGGAAGCAGAGATCCATGTCACTGTCCAGACTCATCAAATGGAAATATTGGGGTGGGGGCCTGTCATGTAGGCGGTACAGGGCCCCTGAAGTTTTCTAATGGCAGCCCTGCCCATACCCCAAAGGTGGCACTCAAAGTTTTAGCTGGAGTTCCACCATAATAAGGATGATATTTTAATTTCTTCTGTTGTCAATCTTCATAAGTACTCCTAGGTGATACAAGAACAGCAGGCTCACAAGTAGGTGTTATTTTGCTTTTATAACAAATTTGCCATTAAATAAATGATGTTGAGTCAGACGAATTTTTAAGCAGTTCAACATTCTACAACTAATTAGTCAACTTCAGCCATGAAGGGTATGATAAATACTTTTAATTTAATTCAAGGCGTGAATGTGTTCAAAGCAATTAACACTATCTCATGTCTCTTTAGGAAAGGATCAACATGATTTCGGAGCAGCAAAGTTCTGGGTCATCTCAAAATGGAGAAGAAGGCACCACCACTTACCAAATTCATTGCTGAAAGATTCTGGAGAGGTTGCGTTCCGTCATCCCTCATACAGCGCTGGCCTGACCTTCTTTCACAGTCTCTGCACATCTTCCAACTAGTCTAGAAGGAATCATACAAATGCATAGTTTGGCCCAAATATTTCATGATTGGTGACCGCAAATATATGACTGTTTATAGATCAGGTTAAGGCCTGGTTCACATCTATGCATTTTTTTCATGCATTTTCAGTTTTGCAGAAACACACTACAGTCCACTTAACATTGTTTCCTATGGGTCACGTTCACACCTGTGCATTTTATGGAAAGGGCTAGGGACCTTTTTTTTGTTTATTGGTTCCAAAGACTTCAATGGGGGGCGTGGCCTGACGAGGCATGTGAGCAGACCTGCTGCATGGAGCTCCCGCTGATGATCCTGTCTAATATCCTTTCCTCACCACCGCTTTCGCCCGTTTTTGCCCCAGAGAGCTGCCTGATACCTCCTGGAGACATCCGGTGCTGTTGGCTAACTGTCCGGAGCTGATGATGGCCCAGGAGAACCGAACGGAGACCGAGGCCTGGGTGTCCCAAGCTGACCAAGATGGCGACGGCCGGTCTCAGCCTCCTAAAGCACAGCGCGGCCTAGAGAAGAAATCCGAACAGGGGGGTAAGTCCAGCAAACTCCCTAAAAACAAGGAGCAATCCAGGGACATGCTTTACTATGCTCAAAAGCTAGCTGGACGCTCTGATTCCCCCCTGCATGGCTCCCCCCAGCCCTTATACACCTCTGAGCTGGCTAACAGGGAAGATACAAGCATGCTAGATGACACAGTGCCATTAGACATGCAGCAGGATCTCATGTCTGATCCATCTGACTCCCCCTCAGAGGACAATGTCCAGCCTTCTCTGAGTGAAATCCTGCATGCTGTGCATAAATGTGCTGCCTCAGTAGATGATCTGAAGGAGAAATTTGGAGGTCTGAAGGAAACAGTGTCCCTTATGCGCCAAGATCTACAAAAGATCAGGGAAAGAACCACAGCAGTGGAGGGTCGGGTGAGCGATGTGGAGGACCAGTTGCCCCCCCTTCACAGAGATGTCAGGATGGCCACTCAAAATGCCTTTCAAGCCCTTAGTAAAACTGAAGAAATTGAGAACCGTCTACGACGCAATAATGTGCGCATAGTGGGACTCCCTGAAAAAGTGGAAGGACGTGACCCCACAACTTTTATTGAAGAATGGCTACAGGAAGTTTTTGGTAAAGAAGCTTTCTCTCCCATCTACATAGTGAAAAGGGCACATAGAGTGCCCCCACGCCGTCTTCCTCCTGGGAACCCCCCGCGATCAGTGTTGGCCAGGCTCCTGAATTACAAGGACCGGGAGGTGATACTGAGACTGGCCAGAGAAAAGGGCAACATCAAACATAACGGCACCAAAATCTCATTTTACCCTGATTTCTCCGCCGAAGTACAACGCAGGCGATCGAAATTTGCAGATGTTAAGAAGAGGCTACAAAGGCTGCAATTATCCTATGCAATGATGTTCCCAGCCAAGCTAAGAGTGACGGCCAATGGACAGAACCACTTTTTTGAGAATGCGCAAGATGCTGCGACATGCCTGGATCAAAACGAGCAAGCTCTGCGCCGCCAGGCAGAACGCAAAAGGTTTTTTAGCAAGCAGGCATTTTATGAAGAAGGGGAAAAAATGGGACGTCTGTTGGCAAAAATAGCTAGGTCACAACAACTGTCCCCGGCAGTTGGATTGATTCGCACGGCCAGTGGGAATGTGGTCAATGACCCGGATCAAGTTTTATCTGAGCTAGCATCCTTCTACAAGGATCTATATGGAGCGAGGGATGATTACACAGATAACGAGCTAGAGATATGCCTTTCGGGGATTGATCTGCCTTCTCTGCCTGAGGAGGCTAGACAATCACTGGAAGCTCCCCTGACATTGGAAGAGCTACAACATGCGGCATGCTCCTTTCCCACGTGCAAGGCTCCAGGAGAGGATGGTATCCCCATGGAAGTTTTTGCCCAGTATGGCGGGTGGATAATGCCACACCTGTTGGAAGTGTTCAATGACTCTCTTAAGGAAGGTAGTTTATTATTGAAATCTGGGAAGGATCCGGTTGACCCCGAGCTCATATAGGCCTATATCTCTACTTCAAAGTGATGTTAAAATCCTGGCTAAGGTCCTGGCGCTTAGGGTCAACCGGATCATTGACTCCATAATACATCCCAATCAGGCCGGTTTTATGCCGCAAAAATCCACGACCACCAACCCCAGACGCCTATTCCTAAATATGCAGTTACAGTCGGATAATGAGGGGAACAGGGCTTTGCTATCCCTAGATGCCAACAAAGCGTTTGACAGTGTGGGCTGGAGATATCTCTGGGCAGTTCTATCCAGGTTTGGAAATCGCTTCATAGCTTGGGTTAAATGTCAGGTAGGATGTCTCATGCGTTTGCTCTGAGCAGAGGCACAAGGCAGGGATGTCCCCTGTCTCCCCTGCTCTTTGCCATTGCCACTGAGCCATTGGCGGCTGTGGTAAGGGCCAGTCAGGGGATCACGGGTTTTAAATATGGGGACCTCCACGAAAAGATTATGCTGTATGCTGACGACATGATGCTTTTCCTGGGGGACACCACAATGTCTTTGGTGGAGGTGACAAAAATCATTGCCGGATTCGGCCACTTTTCTGGCCTGACAATTAACTGGTCTAAGTCGGCTCTGATGTTGTTGGACGAGGGGGGAGTGGTGAATTTGCCAGATTCCTGCTCGGTTCCGGTAACGTCATCATTCAGATATTTAGGCATACAAATTTTACCTAAACTAGCGGAATATTGTCCTTAAAATATACACCCCCTGCTGTCCAGATTTAGGGACAAAATTAATACATGGAACAGGCTCAAACTCTCACTGGCAGGTAAGGCAAATTTAATAAAAATGATACTAATGCCACAGCTACTCTATTTCTTACACAACTCCCCAGTAGTGATACACTTAAAGATTTTTAGGGTGGTTAACACTCTTTTCCGAAGACTACTGTGGAGTACGGGCACCCCTAGAATCAATTTGGAACAATTACATAACCCTAAGGACAGCGGAGGGCTGGCAGTACCCAACCCTTGGCTGTACTATATAGCAGCTCAGCTGCAGCATCTGGTTGGCTCCATGGCCCGGGACCCGACTGGCTCGTCGGCGCAGTTAATGCTGATTGGGACAGGAGCGGAAACAATCCCGATGGGCCTTGAGGCCCAGTTGTTTCACAAGTCCAACAAACTGACACCCACTCTCACTATGATACAGAAAATTTGGAACAAGGGAAGGCAGCTGCAAGAAGTGACAGGTTTCACGGAATATAGTCCAATATGGGGGAATCTCTCGTACGTCGAGTTAGCAAAGCTGCAACAGGGTCCCAAATGGCAATCCTTTGGTGTTATTCTCTTATCCCATATATTTAGAGATGGCAGGCTGATGACGTTCTCAGAGCTACAAGCTAAGTATAACTTGCCAAATACTATGTACTATTCCTATATCCAGCTCAAACATGCGGCGGACACACAGGGAAAAGCTGCTCCCTGGACTCTGTCAACCACCTTTATTTTTCATTTGATACAGTCCAGCACAGAAACTAAAGGATTTATCTCATATTGCTATCAAATGTTACTGATGCAACTCTTAAAAGCGCACCCGACTAGGGCACCATCCCTATGGGAGCAGGATATAGGCCCAATTACGGGAGATCAATGGGAAGAAGTTCTACAATCTATTAATATATGCTCTCTTAATGTGGCCCAAAAGGTATCCCAACTATATATAGTACTTAGAGTGCACTACACCCCACTTAAACTTTATAAAATGAGTAGAAGGCCTGATCCTTTATGTAGTAGATGTGAACGACATCAAGGTGATCTCATTCATCTACTTTGGAGATGTCCAAAACTCCATAGGTATTGGAGTGAGGTTATGGGGACACTTAATCAAGTGTTCCAGACTAACATTCCCCTAGACCCAATTCACTGTATATTAGGAGTCCTAGAAGATAATGTCCCGGAAGAGATGACTAGAATAGCACTCACTAGGGCACTGTTCCAGGCACGCAAACTTATATTGCTTGGCTGGAAATCGGCTTTGCCGCCATCAGTGAAATCTTGGATAACGCATATGGGTAACACCTTGAATATGGAAAAATGCATTTACCAACATAGAGGCAGCTCTAATAGATTTGAGAGGATTTGGGCACCATGGCTGGACACCCCTGGCCTGAGTCCTAAGGAACTGGTAATGTCCAGACTGCTACAATGTACTGGGGGGGGGGGGCATGAGGTTCTTTAAAAGATTATTGACCATAGAGTGGTAGAGCACTGGAATGTTATAGAGCTTTCGGTAATAAATGATGATTGGAATGTACCGTTCACATGAATGTATATTACTGTATGATGCTTGTACAATGGAAGCTATGTAAAATTGTTCAATAAACACCTTTTTGATTTACAAAAATTAAGACTTCAGTGGATTAAAAACGTGTATTGAAAAACGCAAAATGCACCTGGATTATACAAACTGCCATCTGCATAGGTGTGAACCAGACCTTAAAGTGAACCATAGGATTTTGCACAGCTTTTTTTTTGTGGCATTTGGAATGTATGTAGCTGATTTAAACTGAAAGCCTGATGGTTGATATACGGGGGTTGGACAAAAATCTGGAAACACCAGGCAAGAGAACAATATTGCTGCCTAGTATGGTGTTGGACTGCCTTTGACATCCAAGACGGCCTGAATTCTCCTGAGAATTGACAAATGCAAGTCTTGGCTGGTGGATTGCGGAATCTGATTCCACTCTTCATGCAAAAATCATTCCAGTTCTCGCAGAGATTCCAGAGGCGGAAACAAGCCTGAACCTTGTTCTACAAAATTGATCATAATGGCTCTATGATATTGAGGTCCAGCGACTGCAGCGCCCAAGGAAGGCATGAGACTTTGTCTGCATACTCGTCAAACCACAATTTGACATCACAGTGTGAATCCGAGCATTACCATCTTGGTAAATGGCGTTGTCTTCGGCAAATCAATCATGTCTGCACCATGGGATGCACATGGTTAGACAGAATTTGTACATAGTCGCTGGCACTGACTATACCTTTCAAGATGATGATGAGGCTGCAGAATACCAAGATATGGCTGCCCAAACCATGATTGCGCCGCCACCATGCTTTACCATTGACAGTCCTGGTCGTAAGCCTGGGATGGTTTTTGCCACACTTAAACACGTCCGGTGGTTGGGAACAGTGTGAAGCTTTTGTGGATCAATAGTCCACGATTTATGGGTGTTGCACCATTCTTTCCTCTTCTGAGCATTAATATCGGCCACTAGTGGTTTGGCAATTGCAGCTCAACTGTGAGCTTATGAAGTTCAAAAGAGGATTAGGGCCTACTTTCCCTCATGGGATGTTGGCAGTAGGAGTTTCAAGCCCCCCATTGATTGATTTCAATAGGGGGTATTGTGACAGGTCAAAAACGGTCTGCTGATTGGGAATATTCTGGAAGTTCTAGGGGGTCCTCTAGGATAGGTAATTTAAGGTCACCTGATCCACCCCAGAACATTCCAGAAATTCCCAGGACCCCTATTTAAGCAAAAGGCTGAGGGAGGTCTTCGCCAGTCGCCAGAGGAATATTTGAAGATCGACCTGCTGATTTTTAACGTATTTATTGATTAAAAGTGATATGGTGGATTGTTAATTGATTATATTTGTGAAAAACAATAAACAAGGCCGTGGCCGGTATTAATCTAGTTGTGTGTCTAGTGTTCTTTATATGTTTGGCGTTTATGCCACCTACCGACCCATGTTACATCACTTCTGCTTTCAACGCAAAGCATGTCATCACTTTCACACCTGCAAAGCATGTAGTGTTTCGATATTTTTGTGCAACCCCTGTATTTTTGTTTTTCTTACCATTTACATACAGAATACACCTAGTGGTATCACAGAGCACTATGAGTTTTCCTAAAGAGAAACCACAGCAGAAGCTTTTTCCTTTCAGGCTGTCTCTCCCTAATTGAAACTCTGTATAGAGCTGTCCAAAAAAAGGGATGAGGAGTCATTGCTCTGTTGATTTAGCTATGTGTATAATCTGAGTTTTTGGTATTGATCTCTCTTTGAAGAGGAACCTCAGCCCCCTTAATGCTGACCCTCTCCCCTTTACTGGCACCACCATCTTTGAAAGTCTAGGGTGTGCATAGATGTGCCAGAGGGCTCCCCCTGGCCTTTGGGAACTGGCAGAGACCTGTGGCATATCTACGCATGTACCAAGTTTCCACACACATGTGCAGTCAGCCAAAAATCAAGGCCTCCATAACTGTGCTGTGTTTGCGCATGCTCACAGAAAACTCCCCGCAAGTGCAGATGTGCTGTGTCCTGAAGGTGGGACAGAGCCATTGAGCACATCTGCGCACTCGTTAAATTGCCAAAGGTCCCTGCCTGGCCTTTGGGAACTGGCAGAGACCTGCATAACATCTACGAACATGCCGAGTTTCCCCGCTCATGCCCAGTCAACCAGATCAAAGCCTCCATAACTGCGCTGTCTTTGCGCATGCTCGCAAAAAAAGCCCACGCATGTGCAGATGTGCTGTGTCCCGAAGGCGGGGCAGAGCCATTCAGCACATCTGCGCACTTGTGTGGTTGCCAAAGGTCTCTACCTGGCCTTTGGGAACTGGCAGAGACCTGCAGCACATCTACGCACATGCCAAGCTTCCCCGCTCATGCCCATTCAACCAAAGATCGGGGCCTTCATAACTGCACTGTCTTTGCGCATGCATACAGAAAAGCCCACATGTGGGGAGATGTGTTGAAGGGCTCTGCTGGGTCCCGAAGGAGGGTCAGAGCCATTCAGCATATCTGTGCATTTGTCAAATCGAACTCAATGTCATTCCCATAGGTGTGCGCAGCCTACTGTATTAGGGTGTGCACCCCAAAGCTCAAACATACATGCGTGTGTGTATATATGGGTAGTAGAACAATGGACAGTGTCAGTAGGGCAGAGGACGGTGTCAGTAGAGCAGAGGACGGTGTCAGTAGAGCAGTGGACGGTGTCAGTAGGGCAGTGGACGGTGTCAGTAGAGCAGAGGACGGTGTCAGTAGAGCAGTGGACGGTGTCAGTAGGGCAGTGGACGGTGTCAGTAGAGCAGTGGACGGTGTCAGTAGGGCAGTGGATGGTGTCAGTAGGGCAGTGGACGGTGTCAGTAGGGCAGAGGACGGTGTCAGTAGAGCAGAGGACGGTGTCAGTAGAGCAGTGGATGGTATCAGTAGAGCAGAGGACGGTGTCAGTAGAGCAGTGGATGGTGTCAGTAGGGCAGAAGTTGGTGTCAGTAGAGAAGTGGACAGTGTCAGTAGGGCAGAGATTGGTGTCAGTAGTTTATTTTTATATTTTTTTAATTATAACCTTCTTACAATTTTATTATTTTTTACAATATTTTTTTACAATCATTTTTTTATTATTTATTTTTATTTTTTTTTACAATTTTTTAGGAGCCCCATTGGTGGGCTTTGGTGAAATATCAGTCCCCTGATGTCTCACTTTTAGGACAGAGCAAGGGACTGAGGACAGAGATTCCCCAGTCTCTTTCTCTGCATCCAAGAAGCAGGGGAAATCTGTACAGCACAACATGATTAGGGTGTGCCCAGGCACACCTGGCACACCCTGTGCGCACGCCTATGGTCATTCCCATCTAGGTGAGAAAAGGAAGAAGTGTTGCACAGCTGTCTAATTGTGGGAGAGGGAGGGGTCTAGAGCCAGGTGCAAATAATTTGTTTTTGGGGTGAAGGCCTCCTTTAAGTGGAACATTCTTTGCTCTGCAGCCTCAGCTCTGGACAGTGAATGAACAGAAAGTGCTTTGCGCTGAGCAGCTTCCTGGTCATGCACAAACTGAAGCATAGTAAATGGTGTTTACTAAGCTTCGGTGATAAATGGACACAGGAGTGATCAGTACTGATCGCTCACTGTGTTCATTCAGTTGGCCGCTTAATAGGACGTATTTACTGCCCCCCCTACTCGCCATCCTGAAACAATCCCCCTGTGTGCCCACCTCAGCGCTGCAGGGGAAGGGTGAACACACAGGGGGGCCCAGACAGCAGGCGGGTTAGGGGACAGATACTGATCCTCCTTCAGTCCAGCTGGAGGGGAAAAAGGAGGAAAAGCCAGTAACACTGCAGGGGGAGCCACAAGAGTTGGCAGTAAGTTCGAGGTTGTGAGCACTGAACTTATTCTCTCTGGAGAAGAGACGCTTGAGAGGGGATATGATTTCAATATACAAATACCGTACTGGTGACCCCACAATAGAAATAAAACTTTTTCTCAGAAGGGAGTTTAATAAGACTCGCGGCCACTCATTAAAATTAGAAGAAAAGAGGTTTAACCTTAAACTACATAGAGGGTTCTTTACTGTAAGAGCGGCAAGGATGTGGAATTCCCTTCCACAGGCGGTGGTCTCAGCGGGGAGCATTGATAGCTTCAAGAAACTATTAGATAAGCACCTGAATGACCGCAACATACAGGGATATACAATGCAATACTGACACATAATCACACACATAGGTTGGACTTGATGGACTTGTGTCTTTTTTCAACCTCACCTACTATGTAACTATGTAAGACAATACAACCTTCCCTCCTGCTTGGTAGAAGTCCGGGCCCCCCTTTTGAACTGATGGGGCCAAGGCCTGGTACAGGAAGGCTGGCTGTACTGCCTTATCAGCAGCTCTGTCCGCCAGAATGAATAAACTTCTGTGGATGCACGTGTGTGTAACATCCTCCAAGCACAACCAATCATGATCGCCGAAGATCCCAAACCTAAAAGAAGACCTGAGCATGTCAGCGTTCGGACATCACATTGCTGGAGGGGATATGAGCAGTAGTTCTGCTTTAACCACAGTCTTTGCAGTTACAGTTAGCCTGGTAAACATGCAAATGGAGTATTAGGGCTCCATCTACTGGTTAAAAACTGTAATTATGAAAAATTCCAAAGGAATGTATTTGCACGGACTAAGAAAATGACACAGATATCCGCACATCTCCTTTAGGTAGGGGGCACTCTCTTGGAGACGAAGCTCCTCTTTCGCCTCATTACAATAATTTAATAATACATTAAACTGGAGAATCGAAACGGCGAAACATTTGCTCGTCGCTATTTTTTATTTTAGAATGTTGTGAGGATAACTAAATATTATTATAATTTCAGTGAATTATTTAAAGCCTTGCACTTGCTTGGTATTTAATATTTAACATTTTTAAAACATTTCCCACCAGGAGTAGGAACCTTAATTCCTTCAATTTTGTTTGTGTCAATCACAGCGTGACCTTAAGAGTAGAGTAAAAAAAAAAAAAAAAATGCAGTAAAAATGTTTTATAAAAAAGGTTTACATAGGCAGCTCTGGCCCTTTGTATTTAATGTAAAGTATAGCTCATGGGATTTATTACATTTGCTCAATCTAAAGCAGTGGTCTCCAAACTGTGGCCGGAAGTGGCCCTTTGCTTGTCTTTATCACTATTACCCCCACTGATACGAGACATTATTCTGCTGACTGACATCAACAATGGGGCACCGGTTCTCCATCTGACACTAAGAATGAGAGTGAGACCAATGATGGAGCACGATTCTTCCCCCTAATATCAAATGTGGTGATGTTCACTCCATCTGATGCCACGAAAATTTTCCACTCCCGCTGGCTACAGTCCGGCCCCCGTAAAGCCTGTAGGACAATAAACTGGCCCTTTGTTTAGAAAGTGGAGACCCCTGCAGACCCCTGATCTAAAGGATACTGGAGTATCCTTTGGAGGGCACAGTGGACCTGTAGTTATATCCCTTCATTGGTAGCTCGGGGATCCTGGACTCCGTTCCCAGCAAGAACACTTTGTAGGGTGTCCGTCTGTTGACATGGGCACCTTAGACCAGGGTTTCTCAACCAGAGTTAAATGAAAAGAAAGAAAAAGAGCGCACCAGCCTAGTGCATTATCCTTGACAGATTTATTAATTAAAAGCAAGATAAAATCTACTCACAAAGGTCGAAGAAAAAATCGCATTGTATATGGCACAGAGGCAAATAGTCCAGTGGTAGCAGTTTTCCAGGTCCCAGGAAGGAGGCGTACGGACTACTGCTGGCTAACGCGTTTCAAAGGTTACCCTTCTTCATCAGAGCCTTAGTAATGTTGGTCTCCTGCTGGCTTTTATACATGTGTCCATCCAGACAAGACTGGTCGGGTTAGTTCTAAGGCTCCTCTCTAAGGCTCCTTTCTCAACCAGAGTTCCATGGAATCGTAGGGTTCCTCCGGAGGTTCCTAGGGGTTCCTTGAGCAATGAGCAATTTCTGCCTCTCAGATAAGTTCTCACTAACACCATTGATATTTTTAGCTATCTGTAAGGGGATAAATCTTCCCAATGACCACAAGGAGCATTACTCTCACTGACCATCACACTAATGTATCATGAGTTGTAGATATAGTAATTTTTAGCAGTGGTTCCCTGAGTCCGGAAAGTAATGAGTTCCTCTGTGTTGAAAAGGTTGAGAAAGGCTGCCTTATGCCTCGTTTCCACCGAGCGGATCAGTTCGGGTTGGTTTGGAAGGCCTAGAATGGTCCGGCCTATTCAGGCGAGCATTTCCACTGCAAATCGGACCGACAGGGGCCATACGTGGGTTTAGAAAAAATGCCTAGCATGGCGTCACACGTCCACCAATCAGTGGAATGTATCGTAGCTCCGCCCTAACCGAACCGTTCCATTTTCTATGGCCCCACATCTGAAGCAGGACCCTGAATGGAACGGTTCGGTTCGGTTGTATGGGCCGCTTTCATAATGGAAACACCCAAAATAGCGTACCGTACCGAACTGAACCAAACCGATCCACTCAGTGGAAACGAGGCATTAGACAGTCTACATTTTTAGGGGCGCAAAATTAGTAGGGATTCAAGATGAGAAGAGGCAAAAGATTGGTATGTAATATAAATGGAAAAAAACTGCGCTTTAGGGCCTGGCTATAGGATCAGAAAGCACAGGTTGCTGCCTCCCTTTCCACAAAGTCCCTAATAAGGTACCTTGTACAGTATGTGAAAGTAAAAAGTTAGGGTATATTGGCGCTACCTATAGACATTAAATACTGGGATATATGTATATGTATATATGTATAGGCTATCCCAGTATTTAATGTCTATAGGTAGCGCCAATATACCCTAACTTTTTACTTTCACAAAAGATTGGTATGTGCACAGTCCTATCAGTGGCGTGCTTCCTCCTCTTTCTCTTCCTCATAGGCTGGATCAGATGGGCAGTTCTAGGTCAGAGTGGGTGGAGTTGAGGAGAGCAAGCTGCACCGAGTGTGTGGTAGGTGTGCTTCTCAGTGCAGTTGAGGATGGCTCTAATCTCTCTTCTCCTCCCTGGAACCACACCGCCAACAGGCATGCCATGCACTGGAATTCCTCCAACAACCAGTGAGCCGGGGGGGGGGGGGGTAGGACTGTTGGATGCATGATGTTTGGGGGGTTTATGCAGTTGGGGGACACAATATGAAGGGATTAAGGGTGTGGGGGTGCACAATGAGAGAGTGGGGGTTGCTAATTTAGGATTTGATGACAAATCTAGGCATACAGGGGTACAGGTAAGGCACAGATTTTCCTACTGTGTATAGTATATATATATATATATATACATATATATATATATATATACATACCTCCCAACATTGTGAGATGGGAATGGGGGGACACCTACTAGCAAATGTATGTAGGCATAGGACACTCCCCCTACCACACCCCCTTAAAGGAGAATTAACCCCAAAAAAGGTTAATTAAATCCACAAGTGCTTTTTTTTTACCACTACTATTCCATTATATTGGCTTTTAAAATGTACAAATGCAGCAATTTAGAAAATTGGATGAAAGGTTTAGCACTGGGAAACACTTTTTGAAAGATAAAAAGTGCATTTTATATACAACTATATAGATCAGACCAAAATGAGGGACAAATGAGGAGGAATGAGGGACAGAGGGACATTGCTCCAAATCAGAGACAGTCCCTTGAAATCAGAGACAGTTGGGAGCTATATATATATATATATATATATATATATATATATATATACACACACATGATACACGCAGAAAGCCTTGTATTCTTGGAGAAAATGCAAAGAATTCTCCGAATGGCACCCATGCCCGGTGGCCAACCTCCTCCTCACAGTTGCAGCATGGTAGCTGCTCGGCACAGGACCCGGAAGCCAGTGGAGATCACTGTAGTAGCGCTGTAGTAGCACTGGTCTACTACAGTGATTTTTCAGATTCTAGAGGGACCCCACAGGTAGAGTACATGAAAATGTATAAAATATCCATACCTGGAATTCTTCTTTAAGCTACAACTTTAGTGACTTCTGAACTGCCCACACTCCAAAAAACGGAAACTTCTAATGACAATATTTTTTTTCAGCCCTTTAGCGCTGAGCCACCAAAGCACCTGACATGACATGTTATGTCAAGCAGTCAGCAAGAAACAAGCTTAAAAAGTAATGGAATACAGCTCTTCGGTTGCCATGGTAACGGATAAATGTCATTCCGAAACCTTCTGCTCAAACACCAGCCAGATACAGATCAGCAAACACAAAGGCCAGAAGTTGTTAAATGGATAAAATATATGTATTGTTCTGATTTATATTTAGAGATATGAAGAGTGCCGCACACAGCCGACTCACGCGAGCGGGGAAAGAATCCCTTCCGCGAGGCTTTTCTGGAAGACTTTTGTGGGGCTGGCTGGGCGGTCAATTAAAAGCTCGCCATCTGGGGAGGAGGAAAAAAAAAGAAAAAGTGGCAACGTTCCCTTTACTGTATTTCACGGGAACATTCCGTGTTTTGTGTCAGGTGAATGGACTTCACAGAACGTACGTCGCCTTTTTTTCAACAGCCTGCTGCGCTTTTGGCGTTTTATTCACGGAACGAGCGGCAAGTGCTTTTCGACAGTTTCTGTCCCGGTCTCAGAACAGTTGAGTGAAGTTTCCCACAACTAAGACCAGTTGAATATAGGTGGTAAAAAAGGAGGTGCTGGGTCGTGATTGTGACTCCCCCTGCTAAGTGTCTGTCAGAAACACAGGCTATCCCCTGTAGCGGAGGTAGTGGAGGCTGTTGGTGGCCCCTTTGAGGTACCCCTAGTCTGGGGGGGTGACCTTGGGGTGCTGGAATTATCTTGCCACAACACGCACAGGAAGCCCTTCCTGGAGCAAGTGGAGGACAGTGTGAGTAGAGTAGCACTACTGGGGAGGTATATAGCTTATCTATGCATATTATGAAAAAAATTGCTGTGCAACGCTGAAGTGTTCGGGTTTGACTGGAGGAAAAGGTGACAACCCTAGCTAGGAGTGTCCTGAAAAGTATTTAACCACTTCAGCCCCGGACCATTTTGCTGGCCAAAGACCAGAGCACTTTTTGCGATTCGGCGCTGCGTCGCTTTAACTGACAATTGCGCGGTCGTGCGACGTGGATCCCAAACAAAATTGATGTCTTTTTTTTTTCCCCACAAATAGAGCTTTCTTTTGGTGGTATTTGATCACCTCTGTGTTTTTTTATTTTTTTGCGCTATAAACAAAAAAAGAGCGACAATTTTGAAAAAAAACGCATTTTTGTTTTGCTTTTTGCTATAATAAATATCCCCCCAAAAATATATAAAAAAAACATTTTTTTCCTCAGTTTAGGCCGATACGTATTCTTCTACATATTTTTGGTTAAAAAAAATCACAATAAGCCTTTATTATTATTATTATTATTATACAGTATTTATATAGCGCCAACAGTTTACGTAGCGCTTTACAACTTGAGGGTAGACAGTACAAGTACAATACAATTTGATACAGTAGTTTATTGATTGGTTTGCGCAAAAGTTATAGCGTCTACAAAATAGGGGATAGTTTTTGGCATTTTTATTAATATTTTTTTTTTTTTTAATAGTAATGGCGGCGATCAGTGATTTTTATCATGACTGCAACATTATGGCGGACACATCGCACAATTTCGGAACGATTTTGGGACCATTCCCATTTATACAGCGATCAGTGCGATTAAAATTGCATTGATTACTGTGTAAATGTCACTGGCAGTGAAGGGGTTAACACTAGGTGGCGCTGTAGGGGTTAAGTGTGTCCTAGGGAGTGTTTCTAACTGTAGGGGGGGTGGGCTAGCTGTGACACATCACTGATCATAGCTCTCGATCACAGGGAGCTATGATCAGTGACACTGTCACTAGGCAGAACGGGGAGATGCTTGTTTACATTACCATCTCCCCGTTCTTCCTCTCCGTGAGACGATCGCAGGTATCCCTACGGCGATCAAGTCCGCGGGACCCGCGATCCTACTCATCGAGCTCCCGGACGACGCGCATGCGCTGGCAAGGCGGCAAATTAAAAGGGACGTACAGGTACGCCCATTTGCCCAGCCGTGCCATTCTGCCGACGTACATCGGCGTGCGCCGGTCAGGAAGCGGTTAAGCACCGGCCTTTGACCAGGCTGGGGATGTGCCTTCAAACTACCTACCCATTGTGGAAAGTTCAAATCTGTTTTTTTTTGCTAGAAAATTACTTAAAACCCCCAAACATTATATGTAACATGGGAAGGTTCCCCCAGGGGGCGTTAAAACAGCAATACAGGTAATTTAGAAAGGCATTATATAAAAGTATTTTTTGGAAACATGTAGGGGCAATGGTATGTTGCTGTATCAAACAGTATAATCTGGTTAAGGGATAAGAAAAACATTTCACATTTACAGAAAGCAAACAGAAGGTTACAGCATCACATATCATTAGTCTGTTGTGATGATGCCCCGACGCGTTTCGACCCATATAGTCTTCTTCAGGGGGTTGGTTTGCTATAAAGAGATATATTTAGCATCTCAAAAGAAGGAGATATTCCAACATGTAGTCAATTTCATATATACAAGGTATAGTTACCACTGAAAGGTGAAAAGAGAGATCTCCTGACCAGGAATTTAAAACCGTTGAATAAACGCCCAAACACTATATACATATAATACATTTTTCAGACACCCTAGAGAATAAAATAGCAGTCATTGCATTACTTTATGTCCCATCATATTTGCGCAGCGGTCCTAAAAGCGCAATTTTTGGGGAAAAAAATACACGTTTTTGAATTAAAAAATAAGACAACAGTAAAGTTAGCCCAATTTTTTTTTATATTGTGAAAGATAATGTTACGCCGAGTAACTTGATACCCAACATGTCATGCTTCAAAATTGCGCCCGCTCGTGGAATGGCGACAAACTTTGACCCAAAAAAATCTCCATAGGCGACTTTTAAAAATTTCTACAAGTTACCAGTTTAGAGTTACAGAGGAGATCTTTTGCTAGAATTATTGCTCTCGCTGTATCTGTACCAGCTATCTGCTGCCATAACCCCGGTATTCTGCGTCAAAGTACCAATGTACAATGACGGCAGTTTGCGGGAAGTAGTTAATGCTGAATACTCCATACCCCCTTCCCAACTTTTCCATCAAGAGCAATGGCACAGCTATCAGTCCCTTCCCTAATGCTCGCTGTAATCCTGGACTTTGACCATCTGGACTTTCGTTCTCACATTCAATCACTGTCTAAAATCTTGCCTCCTTCAACTTGTAGGCAAGTGCAGTTAGCCTTCCCACCAATAGATGGCCTTGTGCCATTATTGCATGGGAAGGACAGTTTCATAGGAAAATTGGTCTTTTAGAGCTTCCATACTGTGTCATGAAAGGGGAAAGTGGCCACTGAGTTCTCATGAGTCTTCGGCAGCCATCTTGGATGAGGGAATTATTTTAAAAAAAACCCACATCATTTTGGTGCACTTCTGGTGAATATGTGGTAGGGAAAGGAACCTGCTTGTGAGGAACAAGGTTTAGGTCAGAGTCAAGTTCAAGGCTTTTTCTTTACAGTGCCCACTTCAGTAGGCAAGTGTGGAGATATGGAGCCGGTACAGACTGCCTGAGCATCTATAGCCTATTACAAGAAGAAGCCGCCCTCCAGTAAAACGTCCTGTAAAATACTGAGACTGTATGTTCTTTTGCTTGCATATACCAGTGCTGAAGGTCAGTTATCTGACTAGATAGACTGTGACAATTTATATAAACACATCAGCATGCTAGTACTGTGTGCTAGTATTCTCTTCCAATACAAGGTACCTAAGACTGGCCCCACCTACAACCTCCATAACATTTCCAAAGTTCACCCCTTCTTAACAAATGATACCACAAAGCTACCAATTCACTCTGTGCTTATCTCTCACCTTGACTATTGCAACTCCCTCTTATTTGGCCTACCTTTACACAGGCTACCCCCTGTAGCGGAGGTAGTGGAGGCTGTTGGTGGCCCCTTTGAGGTACCCCTAGTCTGGGGGGGTGACCTTGGGGTGCTGGAATGATCTTGCCACAACACACACAGGAAGCCCTTCCTGGAGGTACGGGAGCAAGTGGAGGACAGTGTGAGTAGAGTAGCACTACTGGGGACTTACAAGGGGGGGGGGGAGACTGCCATACATAGCCAGTTCTCCACGAAGGCAGCGTTGTGCCAATTCTTCATCCCTTCCCTGGGAGATCTCCTGTAGAGTCAGCCGGGTGGGCTGGTGAGAGAGATAGTCTGGAGGACTGTGGAGGAAAGTTAGCCAGGAGGGCTAGTAAACTGGGCTGCTGCAGCCAGGTGGGTTGGCAGTGCCTGAAGAGATGGTGCTGGGACCAGTAGCCACAAGAGGAAGAGTGCAAGCTGGTCACTAAGTACTGTTACACAACAAGGGGCTTTGAGTTCCTACCTGCAAAAGAAAATTGCTAAACCTGACTCTGTCTGTCAGATTCATATTCAGTGATCTAGCTTGAGTTCTGCAAGCAAGCAACGTGCAGGACATAGGCGTGCGCAGGGGGTGTGCCGGGTGTGCCTGGGCACACCCTAATCACCCTGTGAGGCACACATTCTCCCTGCTGATATTTCACCAAAGCCCCCCAGTGGGGCTCCTAATTTTTTTTTTTTTAAATTAATTAAAAAGTAAAATAAAAATAAAAAAACACTGACACCATCCACTGCCCTACTGAGAAGTCCAATGCTCTACTGACACCATCCACTGCTCTACTAACACCGTCCATGTTTTAAATAATTTGGGGTGCACACCCTAATGCAATAGGCTGCGCACACCTATGGTGCAGGAGGAGTGTCAAGGAGGCTGTATATAGATTGTGTATAGGAAGATGTCCCTGAAGATGTTGTTAAAGTGTTGTTGATAAAGTCAAGTGGGCATCCCATAATTTGCCAATCCCGCCCCAGTTGTTAACCCTCAATAAACCACAAAAACAAAGTCACAGGCTGTTCTTTGTCTCTGATGTGCCTGGAAAGATTTGGTGTGCCTAGCTGTGCAGGGTGGGGGATCCCAGTTCATCTGCAGCCCTAAGGGGGTGTGCTACACTCCTTCAGTTTATCATGAATGTTGCTACCAGGCTCATCCACCTTACCAACCAACCACTCAGTGTCTGCCACCCCTCTCTGCCAATCCCTACACTGGCTACTGATCACCCAACAAATAACTTCAAAATGCTAGCAACATACAAAGCCACCCATGACTCTGCACCAAATTACATCTCCAACCTTGTCTCAAAGCATCACCCAAACCATCCTCTCTGCTCCTATTAAGATCTTCTGCTCTCTAGCTCTTTCGTCACATCCTCCCATGCCAGAAATTCCCCAGTGCCTCTCCCATCCTTTGAAACTCCCTGGCCCAATCTGTCCAGATATATCCTACTCAGTCCAACTTTAGATGTTCCCCATCTCCACAGGGAAACCTATCCTGCCTCCTCCTAAAAACTGAACTTTTACTTTCTATATTAGCTCATCCCTAACAGTTATTACTTTTTACAGTATATCACTTGACCCTGGATCACTCATCCTTTTGTCTGTTGTTTCTGACCTAGATTGATTTACTATTCTCTAATCGTCGGTCTTCTTCATTGCCTACCTGAACTCTCTGACTACCCTCTACTTGCTGCCTGTCAAGACCCCTCCCTGAACATGAATACTCTTGTTTTCAACCTAGTTCACCCCCTACTGGTTGCCAACATGGACTGTCTGACTATTCACTGCTCACCGCCTGCCAAGACCCCTGCCTAAACTTGACTACTGTCTCATCTTCAGATAGTTTACCCCGTACTTGTTGCCAACCTGGACTGTCTGGCTACTCTCTGCCTTCTGCCTCCCACGAACAGTGTCAGAACTTGACTACGCTCTTATATCAAGCCCAGTTTACCACCTACTGGTTGCCAACCTGGACAGTCAAACCTCTCTGTGCCCACCATCTGCCAAGACCCCTGTCTGAACTTGACTACTCTCTTGTTTCTAGCTTAGTTAACACTCTACTTTTTGCCAACATGGACTGTTTCACTACTCTCTGCCCAAAGCTTGCCAAGACCCCTGCCTGAACTTAACTATTTTCTAGTCTCCAGCACAGTTTACCCTCTACTTGTTGCTAAACTCTTACTGTCTGATTACCCTCAGCTTGCCACCTACCAAGACCAATATAAATTTGACTATTCTCTTATTTCCAGCCTAAGGCACTGCCTACTCATTTGCAACCTCTGATTGTCTAACTACTTTCTTTCTGCTGTCCATCAAGACCCCTATTTGATCCTGACTGTGCTTGGGTCTTCCGTCTGTGCTCTGTAGCCCTGCTGTAACTGCTACCCCCTGGTGGGGCAATTCCTTGGGCCGCAAGCTGATGACAGTTAAAACAAAGAGTTTTAGGACCCACTGGGGTTTGGGGCCCAACTCCACCCTCGAGAATTCTGGTGAAGACGAAAATGCACGTCCATCACTTTGGTGTGCCTTTTTTTTTATTGAACTTGAAGGGAAACACTGAGAATAATCAGGTTACCAAAATATTCAATAACAGTTCAGTTGCAGTGTTTCCAGGACAGGGGTTGGGATGAACCAAATGTAATCTATAGGTGAACTTTTTGTAAATTTGATGAAAGACATTGGTGGTAATGGAGAAGGGGACATTTTATAACATGTATTTTATCATAAAAGTCCAAAAACAAATCCAACACATTTCAAAAGGCACAGGCATAGCATTTCCCCTTCATCAGGGCTTCAAGTGCTGGTTGACTCATCAAAGTTTCTTTTCTTTAGAAAGTAACCAGGTCCTGAGTAGAAAAGACTTTTCACTGCCAGCTTACTGTAGAGATGGACCTTTGCTCTCTGTGTGGAAGAAGTGGTCTCACTGCAGGGGCCATGACCACCCCCCCCCCAATCAACAAAGCTCATGCTCCATGCTGGATGGAAAGCTCTACCTATGACCTACAGCATGTTGGCAGGAAACAGGCTTCTTCTATGCAAGTTGTGGCTGCTCTCTAAACAAGACAAATTGTCCATCTTTTGTTTTGGTGCATCTGGAATGTATTTAGCTGATCACATTCCTCTTTATCTGTATCTCTATTTCTCTTTGTATAAAATTTTTTTATATTACTAACTCCTTTTCCTATAAGGACTTTATAAATGTGATTTCCATGCTTCCTTCCGGCTTACATTATGCGAAATGTGCAGGTCATTATTTCTTATAGAATACATTTTCTCCTCATTTCTACAAAGGAAATGTTTCCAACGCTTAGTACGGTGACCCTTGGTGACATGTCGCCCTGGAAGTTAGCTTCAAATGATATGTGAAACAATGACGGCATGTTTACAGCATCTCATTTTGCTTTATAATTGTTGGACTTCATTAATGGGAGACCTTGGCTTTGTTACGTGTTGTGTCTGCAACTTTCATAACTATGTTTACTGGGTAATAATTAAGTGTCATTGTCAAGTTTAACTTCAGCCACTAAAAAGAAGGGAAAAAAAAATCGTTCATTTTTAACCTCTACTGTATTCAGCAAACTCAAGTCTTCAAGTGAACCTTATGTCAAATATACAGTATTAGTTCATTTTAAGTCTAAGTGCTTCCAAGAAATCCAAGTGGTTTCCCCTTGGATCTTCTACGGTTCCCTGGTTAGTCTTCAGGTAACACACAGACATGGATATTCAATAATTAAAATTTCTGCTTGGCTGATTTAGGTGAATTGCTAATAAGGTGCAAGTATGAATCTTGAGGTATATATGGGGGAAAGAAAACACTGATGTATTTGAGTATTGTGTTAAGAAAAGTCTATATATGAGGTGTGACAATTTAATTCCCAGAATGGACTGTAAAAAAAAAAAGTTTGCTTACCTATACACTAGCGGCTGTTGTCACCTTCAAAGTGGTCCTATTGTGAATTGGCGCACTTTTCTAGACGACTGGGTCACTGCCGAAAACATTCCTGGAATTTGTTTTTTGGAACACTATGCAGTATCTTTGTCATGGCGCGCTGGAGGTCATCAAATGTCACCAAACCTGTGTCCTTTAAGGCATTGTTTAATTTTTGAAACTGCCAAAAGTCAAAGGGTGCTAGGTCAGTCGAATAAGGTGGTTGGTCAAGTTTTCGTAATGGATTTCTGGGCCAGGAATTCTCAAACACTTAACACATTATGTTCAGGAGCATTGTCATGGTGGAGAATCCATTTGTCAGGCCAGAGTTCCGGTCTTTTCCTCCGAACAGATCCCCATAACCTTTTTTGGAATTTCCAAGTAACAATGTTGGTTGACTGTTAAACCATATTCTGTGAAGTCGTAGTGAACTATCCCCTTGTGATAAAAGAAAACACATCAGCATGGTTTTGAGAATGACACATGGGGGCTTTCTTTGGGTGCAGTGAATTCTTTTTTTCCATTGCATGTTCTAGTATTTTGTTTCCGGATCATACTGGAAGCATCATGTTTCATCACCGGTAATAACCCTATCAGATACCTCTGCCTTCTTCAAAAGATCGGATGAAATTTGAAGGTGATGTTCTTTCTGATCCTGTGTCAAATTTTGAGGCGCCATCTTTACGGAAATCTTCCTCGTTCACAAATCCTTTGTTATAATCTGCTTCACTGTTTCCCTGTTCATGTTTAATTCTTCTGTCATCATTCCCACACGCAATCTTCGATCTGAGCGTACGAGGGTTCACACTCTGTCCATATTTACATCTGTTCTTTGTGTTTTTGTCTGCTTACATCATAGTGGACATCTTCCAGACCCACCTTAAACGGCCTATGCCATCCAAAAACACTTAATTTCTTCATGGAATGTTCATATGGTTGTTGTAACAGATTCAAGTTTTACTTGCACTTTTACCAATTTTCACGCAAAATTTAGTTTCATATAGTTAATCTGGTTGAAAAAAGACAAAAGTCCACCCAGTTCAACATAGAAAAAAAAAACACACACACAAAGAGAAAACCTCCATATATACAATCCTATAGCCACAGTTGATCCAGAGGAAGGATAAACAAAAACCCAGCAAAGCATGATCCAATTTGCTCATGAAGGCGAAAAAATCCCTCCATTATCCCCCAACAGGCAATCGGATATTCTCTGGATCAACTTTACTTATAAAATATTAGTATCCAGTAATATTATGTGCATTTCCAGTAAAAAAAAAAAAATCCAGGCCTTTTTTAAAGCAATCTACTGAGCTGGCCAGAACCAACTCTTGAGGGAGTCTATTCCACATTTTCACAGCTCTTATTGTGAAGAAGCCTTTCCGTATTTGGAGATGAAATCTCTTTTCCTCCAGACGTAGAATGCCCTCTTGTTCTCTGAGATGACCTTAAAGTGAATAACTCATTATAAGTTCACTATTTGGACCACTTATATATTTGTAAATGTTGATCATATCCCCCCTTATTCTCCACTTCTCGAGAGTAAATAAATTCAGTTCCTCTATTCTTTCCTCATAGCAGAGCTCCTTCATGCCTCCTATTAGTTTTGTTGTTCTTCTCTGCACTTTCTCTCATTTCCCGATATCCTTTTTGGGAACTGGTGCCCAAAACTGAACTGCATATTCCAGATGAGGTCTTACTAATGATTTTTACAGGGGCAAAATTATATCTCTCCCTCTGGAGTCCATACCTCTCTTAATACAAGAAAGGACTTTGCTCACTTTGGAAACCGCAGCTTGGCTTTGCATGTTATTATTAAGCATATGATCTACCTGAACACCCAGATCCTTCTCCACCATTGATTCCCCCAGTTGTACTCATCCTAGTATGTATGATGCATGCATATTCTTGGACCCCCAGTGCAGAACGTTACATTTGTTAATATTACACCTCATTTGCCACTTAGTTGCCCAATTAGACTGCATAGTTTGGTGTCATCTACAAGAACTGATATGGTACTTTTAATCCCAGACCCGATATAATTTATAGAGGTATTAAAAAGTAAGGTTCCCAACATTGAACCTTGGGGTACACCACTTATAACCTTAAACCATTCAGATTAATAATCATTAACCATGACTCTCTGAATTCTGTCTTTTAGCCACTTTTCTATTCATTTACAAACTGATATTTCCAAGCCTGTAGACTTTACCTTACACATGAGCCGTGTGTGGGGAACTGTGTCAAACGCTTTTGCAAAATCCAAGTATACCACGTCCACAGCCACCCCTCTGTCCAAGTATACCACGTCCACAGCCACCCCTTTGTCCAAGTATACCACATCCATAGCCACCCCTCTGTCCAAGGTTTTACTTACCTCCTCATAAAAAGAAATCAGATTTGTGTGACAATTTCTGTCTTTCATGAATCCATGCTGTCTGTTGCTTAAAATATTTTTTTCCAGCAAGAACTCGTCTATGTGGTCTTTTATTAAAGGATAAGTATAGCCAAAGCTCGTTTGGCTGTACTTCTCCAATGGATCACAGGAGTGCAGTTCATTTTCAGCAGAGAGTGGGCTGAAGTCCAGTTGGTCCAGGCAAAGCGTCATCGCGACAATGGGAGTTGGGATCCACCAGGTGCCTTTTCCGAATGTATGGGTTTTTAAATTTCAGGATTTTCGAATTTATGAATATTCGGAAAAATACATTAAACTGGTTTTCGTTAATTCAATATTTCCGAATAAATGAATTTATCTAAATTCATTGAAAAACGAATTCAGAACGAAACGAATTGCACATATCTAGTATGAATCTAAAAAAAGCACAAACCCATACATCTTATTTAAACTCTCCAGTATCTTCCCTTTTTATCAGCCTTTTTATGTATTTATATATTTTTTCTGAAATAAAATAATGTCTTTTTTTTTTTTAAACTATCGTTTTTAAGGGAGCAGGGATTTTAATGATGCTTAAAGTGAAAAAATAAAAATGAAATATTCCTTTAAATATTGTGCCTGGGGGGTCCCCTTAGTCTGCTTGTAAAGTGGCGCATTTGTGCAATGTATCGAAAATGCCACAGTAATAAAGACATTTCTAAAGGAAAAAATTTCATTTAACCTTGCTCGCGGTTGTAATGTATTGCCGGCTTTTTTTGTAAAAAAAATTTAAAAAGCAGCGTGCACCCCATGTTGAAGGGGACAAGGGCCTCTTCCCGACAACCCTGGGCTGTGGTTGTGGGGTCTGCGGGCGGGAGGCTTATCGGAATGTGGAAGCCCCCTTTAACAAGGGGGCCCCCAGATCCCCCCATGTGACTGGGTATCGAGTACATCCTACCCCTACCCATTCACCCCAAAAAGCAGTGAAATGTAAAAATAAAACAAGAGCCAGTTTTGGACAAGTCCTTTATTGTAAAATAGCTCTGCCGCTGTCTCTCATGGTGCCGTCTCTTCCACCATTGTGTTCTTCCTCACCGCCGGTTACTCGCTAAACTTTTTAAAAAGCCGCTCTTCTTCTGTGGCTGTCTTTCTCCGTTGTGTTGTCGCCCGCTGTCTGGCATCTTTTATCTAGCCATGGGGTGTGGCCAGGGGCGGACTGACCATTGAGCCACTCGGGCACTGCCCAAGGGCCCTGGGCCACTAGGGGGCCCCATCAGGGTTTCCAGCCTCAGTAACACCAGGGACAGTATGTATAAATCTGTGTTTTTTTTACATCTGTCTGTGTATACATGTATGTGTATACTGTGTGATTGTATACTGTGTGTGTACTGTGTGGCCCCATAATCTCTGACTGCCTGGAGGCCCCATAATCTCCTATTGCCCGGGGGCCCCATGAGTTATCAGTCCGCCCCTGGGTGTGGCCATCTGATGACATCACCCAGAGAGCCCACCCTGTGTGTTTTTTTTTTTCAAACATGTTTGGGATTCTAACCCAGAACCTCAGTGCTGCACTCAGAAGTGCTAACCTGTTAGCCCCTGTGCTGTCACATGTGAAACCCTCCTACACATAAATACTGCATTTCTTTGGATGTATAGGTGGTGGAATTACATTAGTCAGGAGTTTTTCTTCTTGATTTATTCTGTGATATTTGGTGGTTCTTGGTGTGTGAGTGTAGAATAGTGATGTTACCCACTGATTTTTGGGAATGACATTTTGATTTCTGATGTTTGTACACATATCACATTTTTGGGGCTCAGATTATGATCATTTGGAAATAACACACTAAATTGTGACTCATTTTAAATTTGCATCAGCAATGGTATTGTTTGTGGCTTGTAAGGACACCTGTGTGAGTTTGGGTAAAGATTTTTGTGAGATGGACAGCAACAAGTGAGAGATACAGAGAAAAATATATTTTACAAAAACATGAAAACATTACACCTTCTAGCATTCTTAAAAACAAAATAGTCTCAGGCCCCATACACACGATCAGAAATTCTGCCAGCAAAAGTCCGATGAGAGATTTTGGTCAGAAATTCCGACCGTGTGTATGCTCCATCGGACTTTTGCTGGCAGAATTCCAGCCAGCAAAAGATTGAGAACAGGTTCTCCATTTTTCAGTTGGAAAAGGTTCCTATCCGAAAATGTGTTCATCTGTATGCAATTCAGACGCGTAAAAAATCACGCATGCTCGGAAACAATTCGACGCATGCTCGGAAGCATTGAACTTCATTTTCTCGGCTCGTCGTAGTGTTGAACGTCACCGCGTTCTGGACGGTCGAAAGTTCAGAGAACTTTTGTGTGACCCGTGTGTATGCAAGGCAAGCTTGAGCGGAATTCCGTCGGAAAAACCATCCAAGTTTTTTCTGACGGAATTTCTGATCGTGTGTATGGGGCATAAGAAGAAGCAACATTGTTGCAAGGACATTTTTTTTGAGAGAAAGATACATTTCATCTCAACATGAAAAGTATTTACTTGGAGAAGTTACAATTGTACCATTAGAATAAATGGCTGAAACTTGCATTGGGCTACATAACTCTCACTTTCACTCTCAAAAAACGCTTTTTAACCCAGCGCTCATTTTTGTATTTACTATAACTCTTGGTAGAAAAGGCATTTGAGTCAAAATGAGAGTAGTTTGCCTGTCTGAGCATGCTCAGTTGTGCTGGCACCTAGTTGTAAAGAGACAGGGAATTTATCTCTTCTCAGACTGTTAAAGATAACTCAGTGTATATAACACTTTTTAACACAGTTTAAAAGCAGACTATCTTTAACCACTTCCCGCCCGCCATATAGCAATATAAAGTGCGCAAAATAGTTCTGTTATCCTGGCCGGACGTCATATGACGTGATCAGGATAACCCATGGTCGCGCGGCGATCGCTGATGTGGTGTGTCAGTCTGACACACCGCATCTCCGATCTGGATAAAGAGCCACGTGATCAGCTGTGTCCAATCACACTCATCACAGTGTAAACAGGAAGAGACGTTAAACGGCTTTTCCTCCACTCGCGTCTGACAGACGCGAGGAGAGCCGATCGGGTGTTCTCCTGACAGGGGGGGTCTGTGCTGATTGATTATCAGCACAGCCCCCCAAGGATGCACACCCAGGACCACCAGGGATGCCACCGATGGCCACCAGGGATGCTGACCATGGATGCCCACCCAGGGCCACCAGGGATGTCATCCAGGACCACCAGGTATT